>NW_024081752.1:213543-488541 GCF_003009895.1 Hyaena hyaena
TTTTTTTTTTTTTTTTTTTTTTTTTTTTTTTTTTTTTTTTTTTTTTTTTTTTTTTTGCAGTTATACCATTCCTCATTCCTAATTACTGGCGATCACTTACTGTTTTCTGTCATATAATTTAGTCTTATAAAAATGTCCTATTAATAAAATCATATAGTATGTTACCTTTGAAACAAGCTTATTTTATTCAGCATATGGCCTTTAAGATTCATTAATGTTAATGTGGATATTAAGAATTTGTTCCCTTTTATTGTTGATGTGTCATTTTAGGGATTTACAGTAGTTGTATATTCAGATTTTTAGAGACATTTGGATTGTTTCCAATTTTAACCATTATCAATAAACTATAAATATTCATGTACAGGTTTGAATTTTGTTTTGTTTTGCTTTATTTTCATTTTCTAGGGTCAATAACAAGAATTACTAGGTCACATGGTAGTGTATGCTATAGCTAATAAGAAATTGCCAAGCCTTTTCCAGAATAGTTGGATTTTGCATGCCCAGTAGCTCTCAATTGGAAATCTAGTTGCTTCAGATTCTATCACTTGATATTGTCAGCTTGTTGTATTTTAGACATTATAATAGGTGTGTGGTGCTATAGGATTGTTGTTTCAATTAATATTTGCCTTGAAGATGATGATGTTAAGCATATTTTATATACTTGTCATTCACATAACCTCTTTGATAATCATATGAAAAGATACTCAGTAACACTTGTCTCAAGATCATAGTGCTTTAAAAGTCCCAAGCCTAAATACTTATACAAGTGAATTAAAATTTAAGGTGGGAGGAACTTACAGGTGACAGTATGAGGATCTCCATACACCTGGTTTTCAGTAAAACTGGTAAAACTTATTTTAAAAATAACCATTTAAAATCTCTGGAAATGGTCCAAACATATGTACAGCTAGTGAAGAAATGTTTATTCAAAAAAACTACATTAAAATTCAGTAATAATATGAAAATTTTATAGTATTTGAATGGACATCCACACCCTCCCTATCCCATCTCTACTTAGCATGACAGAAACTGCACTCTAGACTGATACCGCCAGAAACACAGAGATTTCTCTTCCCCCAGCTCTCAGTCTAGAAGACTGTCTTCCCAGGATGGGAAGAGTATCAGCCTTTCTCATCTCAGTTTTTAAGATCAATTCCAGGAGATTGCAACTGGCAGGTAGAGGCTCGCTTCTTCCACCCAGAATCCTTCTTATAGAATAATGACTGCCTTATCATGGCATCACTGTGAATAATGGGTCCTGGTTGATCTTGCCCACCACTATGATGTGGACCTTTTAAGATGGTTTTTCCATTCTGCAAGAGGCAAGCCAAGAGGTGACGCTGTTGCTCCACCCCCACCAATTACCCAGCTTCTAAAGTGGTGGTGTTGCTCAGAAATATAAGCCATTGTCCCAACCCCCAGCTTCAGAGCTCTGGCCCAGAAATTTTGCCTGGGAAGAAAACAGACTTTTTGTTTCATTTTGTTTTGTTTTGTTTTTTAATTTTTATTTTTATTTCTAGGAGAGAGAGAGACAGCGTGAGCAGGGGAGGGTCAGAGAGAGGGAGACACAGACTCCGAAACAGGCTCCAGGCTCTGAGCTGGCAGTCAGCACAGAGCCCAATGCGGGGCTCGAACCCACGAACCGCGAGATCATGACCTAAGCGAAAGTCGGACGCTTAACCGACTAAGCCACCCAGGCGCCCCTGTTTTGTTTTGTTTTTTAAGACGAAAAGTGTATTTATTTAATCTTTAAATTTTAATTTATTTTATTTTTAATTATTATAATATATTTTTAAAATTTAAATCCAAGTTAGTTAACATATAGTGTAATAATAATTTCAGGAATAGAGTTTAGTGATTCATCACTTACATACAATACCCAATGCTCATTCCAGTAAGTGTCTTCTTTAATGCCTATCACCCATTTAGTGAATCTCCCCACCCAACACCTCATCAGCAACCCTCAGTCTATTCTCTATACTTAAGAGTCTCCTATGGCTTACCTCCCCCTATGTTTTTATCTTATTTTTCTTTCCTTCCCATATTTTTATCTGTTTTGTTTTTTATATACATATGCCTCACATCTTCTTTATCCATTCATCAGTAGATTGACTCTTGGGCTCTTTCCATACTCTGGATGCTATTAATAGTGCTGCTATAAACATGGGGATGCATGTGCCCCTTAGATTCAGCATATTTGTGTCCTTTATTGTGTACTTTACAATTGTGTACTTTACATTTGTCCTAGTAGTGCAATTGCTAGGTTATAGAGTAGGTAGTTCTAGTTTTAATTTTTTTGAGGAAACTCCATACTGTTTTCCAGAGTGACTGCACCAGTTTGCATTCCTACCAACAGCTCAAAAGAGTTCTTCTTACTCTGCCTCCTCACCAACATCTGTGATTGCCTGAGTTGTTAATTTTAACTATTCTGACAGATGTGAGGTGGTATGTCATTGTGGTTTTGATTTGTATTTCTTTGAAGATGAGTGCTGTTGAGTATCTTTTCATGTGTCTGTTGGCCATCTGGATGTCTTCCTTGGAAAAGTGCCTATTCATGTTTTTTACCCATTTCTTTACTAGATTATTTATTTTTTGGATATTGAGTTTCCTAAGTTCTTTACAGATTTTGGATACTAATGCTTTATATGATAATATCTTTTGCAAATACCTTCACCCATTGCATAGATTGCCTTCTACTCTTGCTGATTGTTCACTGTGCAAAAGCTTTTTATCTTCATGTGGTCCCAATAGTTCATCTTTGCTTTTGTTTCCCTTGCCATGTCAAGTAAAAATATACTTTGAAACAGGCAGCTTCTAACCTGTCGCAAAGGAACCAATTTCATTTGAAACACAATGTAGAGAAATTCAAACCTAAGGATGCTTTGGATAACAGTGGGGATTGCAGCCAAAGGCTACTGGGAGGAGGGTGGTAGATTCTTTGGAGATTTAACTGTAGGCTGGCTAGTTTGCTTAAGAGAGCCTGGTGTAGAAACTATAGCTTTGATGGAGCCTAACTCTCATTTGTTTAGTCTGTAGAACAATTTATGCTCCAGGGCATTGTGGGCAACAACAGAGCAGTAAACAAACAAATAATAGAGTTTAACAGACAAATGTGGTCAGGAAAAGAGGCCATTAAACTGGGCCCTGCCAAAACAGCTTTTGTCCCAGAGTGACTATGGACATACCCAAGAGTGTGTCCCATAAAAAACATCAGAGGTTTAACACTGTATGGGGCTGAGTGGGAGAAGTGGGGCAGAAATAGACTTCATTAAAATAATCCAGGGACACCTGGGTGGCTCAGTCGGTTAAAGCGTCGGACTTTGGCTCAGGTCATGATCTCACGGTTCGTGGGTTCAAGCCCCGCGTCGGGGTCTGTGCTGACAGCCAGCTCAGAGCCTGGAGCCTGTTTCAGATTCTGTGTCTCCCTCTCTCTCTGACCCTCCCCTGCTCACACTGTGTGTGTGTGTCTCTCTCTCTCAGAAATAAATAAAATATTAAAAAAAATAATCCAGCCAATCACTAAGTAAATAAACATGCAAGTAATAATAACAAGCCCCAGAAGTGAGAAACTAGTACCTACCAATGCTATATATGGTACTATCTAAAATGTTTGGTTTCCAACAAAAATTTCTGAGACATGTAAAGAATCAGGAAAGTACAATCTAGTCACTAATGAAGGTAAGGCAACAGGTCATAAGAAGACCAGATGTTGGATTTAACTGAAAAAGACTTCAAAGTATCCATGACAAATATGTCCAATAACTAAAGTAAAACA
Source organism: Hyaena hyaena (assembly GCF_003009895.1). Lineage (NCBI taxonomy): Eukaryota > Metazoa > Chordata > Mammalia > Carnivora > Hyaenidae > Hyaena > Hyaena hyaena. Next base: position 217,319 of record NW_024081752.1, read on the forward strand.
TATGATTAAAGATGTAAAGAAGATATGATAACCATGTCAAATCAAAAAAAGAATCAGTACAGAAATAGAAATTCTTTTTCTGAATGAAAATTCTGGAGATGAAAGAATAATACTTAAAGTAAATTCACTGGAGGCACTTAACGGTATATTTGAACTGCAAGAAGAAAGAATTAGTGGACTTGGAGGTAGATTGGTAGAGATTATGCAGTCTAAAGGACAGAGATAAGGGGCGCTTAACTCAGTTGGTTAAGCATCTGACTTCAGCTCAGGTCATGATCTCATGGTTCGTGGGTTCGAGCCCCGAGTCAGGCTCTGTGCTGACAGCTAGCTCAGAGCCTGGAACCTGTTTCATATTCTGTGTCTCCCCCTCTCTCTGACCCTCCCCTGCTCATGCTGTCTCTCTCTCTCTCTCTGAATTAAATAAAAAAAATTAAAAAAAAAATTAAAAAAGGACAGAGAGAAGAAAGAATGAAGTAAAATAAATATAGGCTCAGAATCATTGTTAATAGCACAGTATATATTTACTGGAAAGGAAAAGGGGAGCAGAGAGAGAGAGGGGGAAGGAATATAGTCAAATAAATAATAGCTGAAAACTTCCCAAACAATGGAACACAATAACGTATGCATCTAGGATGTTTGACAAACTCCACATAGGATGAAAACAGAGATCTTCAAACATATAGTAAAATACTGAAAGCCAAAGTCAAAGAGAATAGTTTCTTTATGTGAAATGTTTAGAAAAGGCATAACCCGAAATAGATCAGTGATTGTTCTAGGTTGAGGATGGATAGGGGTACAGAGATAGAGAGATGATCGATAAATGGCACAGTTTCTTTTTTGAGATGGTAGACATGTCCTAAATTGTAAGTTGCATATACCTGTGAATACACTAAATACTATTGAATTGTGTACTTTAAGTGGGTAAATTATACATTGCGTGAGTTATATCTTGGTAAAGTTGTTTAAACATAATTACATTTATACAAATACTTCTACATAAATATTTATAGAAGTTCTATGGCTCAAAATCTTGAATAACTAAAAACAAATCTGTCCTTTAATTAACATGTCTATGGATAAACAGTCTATGGTTCATTCTTAAAATGTATAATTCTCAGCAGTAAAAAGTAAGAGCTGTTGATTCACACAATAACATAGAAAAATCTTTGGGGTATTTGGCTAAGTGAAAGAAACCAGACCCAAAAGGCTATGTTTTATATGTTTACAAAGCAAAAACATAGGGATAAGAAAAAACACATCAAGGGAATCAACCAAGATGGTGACATAAGAAGCTTCTGAGTTTTACTTCTTCCCCAGATGCATGAATACGTGGGGCAGTTCCTTCTAAAAAAGATTCAGCCTAGCTAAGTGACTTTTGAACACTGGAAAATGAGAACGTGCTCACATCAAAATGGGTAGAAAAGCCTTAGACACACTCTTTCCATGAACTCCAACCCCAATATAGTACAATACAGAAGGAACCCACAAGTGCTAGCTTTTCCATGAGGAACAAAAGATTTGGAATCAACCTCTAATTCCCTAACTAGAGTTCCAAATAGAGGGATGGGCCCCCAGAGTAGCTAGATTTGAAAGTCAACAGGGCTTGTGTTCACAAGATCCCTGGTGCAAACAAGAAGCAGTTATTAACAAGCTTGCAACCACTCATTGCTATCCCCACAGGGCTCAGTGCAAATTGAGCCGGCAAAATTATCCATCTGCCTGTCTCTTCCTGAGAGAAGATTATCTGAGTACTTTAAAAGCTGCTGCCTTAAGGCCAGTCTTCTAATTTAGCACAGACAAGGAAATAACAAAATTACCAAAAAAATAATTAACAAATATCAGTAAGAACTCTAAACATATCAATAGTTTCTTTAAATGTAAATGATGACATTCTCATATAGAAAAAAATATGAAAATAGAAAATAAAAGCAAAACAAAGAGAGGAAAGAAAGAAAAGATACAACTATGTGCTGCCTTTAAGAAACTCAGCTTTAGGGGTGTATATAGACTGAAAATATAGTGATGGAAAGGCATGAAAACAGAAACCAAAAAAAGGAGTAGTTATATCAAACCAAATAGATTTTAATCCAAAGAGTATAACAAGAGACAAAGAAGGTCATTATATAATGATAAAGGGGCCAATTCATCAAAATAATATAAACATTGCAAATACTTACGCACTCAACAAATGAGCACCTAACTATATAAAACAAATATTAACATATCTGTAGACTAAATAGACGATGATAATATAATAGTAGTGGATTTTACTTACTTTCACAGTGGGTTGATCACCTAGACATAAAATTAATAAGAAAACACTGGATTTAAACCATATCTCAGTCTAGATGCAACTAATGAACATAAAGCAAACATTCCAATCAATAGTGGCAAAATACACGTTCTTCTCAAGTGCACATGAACATTCTATAGGATAGATTGCATGTTAGGCCATAAGAGAATTCTCAATAAATTTGTGATTGAAATCATATCAGGCATCTTTCTGAATCACAATAGTATGAAACTACAAAATATTTGTAAGACAAAAAGTAGAAAATTCACAAATATGTGGAAATTAAACACTATGCTCCCAAACAACTGAAAAATAATCAAAAGAGAAATAATAAAGATATCTTGAGAAAAATGACAATAGAAATAAAGCATACCAAAACTTATAAAATGCAATAATAGTAATTCTAAAAGAGAAGTTTATAATAATAAATACTTACATTAAAAAAAGAAAGATAAATGAACAACTGAAACTTACACTTCAAGGAACTAGAAGAAGAACAAATTAAACCCAAAGTTAGCAGAAAGAAGAAAATAGCAAAGTGCAGAGCATAAATGAATAAAATAGAGACCAAAAATGAAAATAAAAAACATCAATGAATCTAAGAGTTTGTTTTTTTAAAGATAAACAAAATATACAAACCGTTAGCTAGACTCCCCAAGAAAAAGAGAAAGGACTCAAATATGTATGAAAGGGAAGCATTACAACAGATAACACACAAATGCAAAGGATCATGAGACTACTATGAACAATTACACACCAAATATTAGACAACCTACAAAATATTAATAATATCCTAGAAACATGTATTTCAGTACTGAATCATGAAGAAATAGGATATTTAAATAAACCAGTTACCAGTAAGGAGATTGAATCAGCAATAAAAAACCTTTCAACAAAAAGTTCAGAGGTGCCTGGGTGGCTTAGTCAGTTGAGTGTCTCACTTCAGCTCAGGTCATGATCTCATGGTTCATGGGTTTGAGCCCTGCGTTGGGCTCTGTACTGACAGCTCAGAGCCTGGAGCCTGTTTCAGATGCTGTGTCTCCTTCTCTCTCTCTACCCCTCCTCTGCTTGTGATCTCTCCCTCTCTCTCTCAAAAATAAATAAACATTTTTTTTAAGTTCAGGATCAGATGGTTTCACTAAATGAATTCTTCCACATATTTGAAGAAGAGTTAATAGTATCCCTTCTCAAGCTCTTCCAAAAAAAAAAAAATAGAATAGAAGAGAACACTTCCAAACTCATTTTATAGGACCAACATTATCCAGCATGCCAAAGGCAAACAAGGAGACTACAAAAAGAAAATAAGAGAAAAAGAGAGGATAGAAGGAAGGAAGGAAGGAAGGAAGGAAGGAAGGAAGGAAGGAAGGAAGGAAGGAAGGGAGAGAGAGAGAAAGAAAGAGAGAGAGAGAAAGAAAGAAGAGAAGGAAAGAAAGAAAGAGAAGGAGGAAGGAAGGAAAGAAGGGAGGAAGGAAGGACCAGTATCTCTGATAAACACAAACGCAAGAATTCTCTACAAGATAGCAAAACCAAATTCGGTGGTACATGAAAATTACCATATACCATGATCAAGTATGATTTATTCCAGGAGTGCAAGTATGGCTCAACATCTGCAAATCATTCAAAGTGATGCACCATGTTAAGACAATGAAGAGTAGGAGCACCTATGTGGCTCAGTCAGTTGAGTGTCTGACTCCTGATTGCGGCTCAGGTCATGATCTCAGGGTGGTGAGATTGAACCCTGGCATCAGGTTCTGCACTGAGCCTGGAGCCTGCTTGAGATTCTCTCTCTCTCTCTCTCTCTCTCTCTCTCTCTCACTCTCTCTCTCTGTTTCTCTCTCTCTCTCTGCCCTTCTCCCCCTGCAAGAAACGAAGAAAGACAGAAGCAAAGAAGAGAAGAAAGAAACAAAGAAACAAGCCATGTGATCATGTGAATAGATAAAGAAAAATTATTTCACCCAATTCAACATCCTTCATGATAAATACTCTGAACACAGTGATTATAGAAGGAATATACCTCAACAAAAGACAAGCCCATAGTTAACATCATACTCAAGAGCTTTCTGGGATGAGTAACATGATAGGAATACCCACTCTTGCCACATTTATTCAATATAGTACTAGAAGTTCTAACCAGACCAGTTAGGCAAGAAAAATAAAGGCATACAAATTGAAAGGAAGAAGTAAAATGGTCTCAATCTGCAAACAACATAATGTTATATGTAGAAAGCTCTAATGACTCCACCAAAAGACTTTTATTTAGAACAAATAAATTATTTCAGTGAGTTTGTAGGATACAAAATCAATAGACAAAAATTAGTTGTATATCTATACACCAACATCAAACTATCAGAGTCAGAAATTTAAAAATATCCTGTTTACAATAGTATTGAAAAGCATAAAGTACTTAGAAATAAACTTAACCAAGGGGATAAAAGATCTCTATGCTGAAAAATATGAGATATTGATGAAAGAAAATTTAAAAAAGACACAAATAGATAGAATGGTATTCTGCATTCAAGAATTGGAAAATTTAATATTGTTAAAATGTCCATATTACTCAAAGTGATCTAAGATTCAATGCAATCTTTGTCAAAAGTCCAATAGCATTTTTCATAGAAATAGAAATAACAATTCTAAAACTCTTAAGGAACCACAGAAAACCCCAGGCAACGAAAGCAATCTTGGGAAAGAACTAAGTTGGAGGTATCCTACTTTCTGATTTCAAACTGTATTACAAAGCAATAGTAATCAGAACAGCATGGTTTTGGCATAAAAAGACACATAGTTCAATAGACCACACTAGAGAGGCCAGAAATAAATCCATGCATATGTGTTCAATTAATGAATAACAAGGGAGTCAAGAATATACCGTGTGGAAAAGATGGTCTATTCAATAAGTGTGGTTGGGAAAACTGGTTAACCAAATACAAAAGAATGAAACTGGACTCCTATCTTATGCCATATAAAAAAATCAAATCAAAAAAGATGAAAGACTTGAAGAGTAGACCTGAACCCATAAAACTCCTAGAGAAAATATAAGGGATAAGCTCCTTCACATTGGCCTTAGCAATGACCCTTTTTTGGAGATGACATCAAAAGTAAAGATGTCAAAAACAAGAATAAACAAAGGGAACTACATCAAACTGAAAATCTCTGCAAAGCAAAGAAAATCATCAACAAAATAAAAGGGAAATCTATGGTATGATAAAATTGCAAACCACATATCTGATAAGGGGATAATATCCAAAATATATGAGGAATGCATACAACTCCATAGCAAAACAAAACAAAACACAGCAAGAACAACAACAAGAAAAAACCGTTAACAAATGGTCAAAGGACCTGAGTAGACATTTTTCCATAGAAGACATGCAAATTGTCAACCATGAAATAGTGTTCAACAACCTTATTCACCAGGAAAATGAAGATCAAAAGCACAATGAAATATCACATCTGTTAGGATGACTATTATCAACAAGAGATAACAACTGATGGTAAAGATGTGGAGAGAAGGAAACTTGTACACTATTGATGGTAATGTAAACTGCTATATACCACTGTGGAAAAGTGTATGGAGTTTCTTCAAGAAATTAACAATAAAGCTACTATATGATCCAAGACTTCCACATTGGTGTATATATTCAAAGGAAGCAAAATCATAATCCTGAAAATGTAACTGTACTTTCATGTTCATAGCATTATTCACAATAGTCAAGGGATGGATTCAACCTAAGCATCAATTGGTGAATGGAAGGAGAAAATGCTATATATATATAATATATATATATTTTAATCAGTGTTAAAGTTTGGGGAGATACATATATATAATTGGAGAGGGAGAGAGGTAAGGGGAGGGGGATGAAAGAGAGAGTGAATAGAGGTATAACACACACACACCTATACACAAACTCAATGACTCAATGGAATATTATTCTGCCTAAAAAAAACAACACAGAAATAGAGATTAGTTAAGTATTTGCCAAAGCTGGAGTGTGGAGAAATATGGAGAATTTGGTAAAAAGATACAAACTTTCAGTTATTAAATGAATAAGGTATGAGGATTGAATTTTTAGACATGTTGTCCATAGTTGGTAATGCATCATACAATTGGAATTTGATATGAAAGTAGAATTTAAGTGTTCTTGCCAAAAAAAGGTAAATATATGAGGGGATTGATGTGTTAATTAACTTGATGGGGAGAATCCTTTCAATGTATACATATATCAAATCATTAGATTGTATACTTTATTTTACAATTTGTCTATTGAACCACAATAAACCTGGAACAAAATAATTTGGTGACTATAAAGTTAGAGACAGGGTAATGGTTGACTAGAACGGGGCCACATGAGGAAGATTTCGGGGTGATGGAACTGTTCCATATGAAACTGGATTAGTGGACGTATGACTATGAATTTGTCAAAACTTTTCACTGTGAATTTAACTCTATGCATATATATGTCTTGGGAAATTCTTGGATGAAATGCAGATTGTTACATGTAAACGTAACCTCAGTGAAGGAAATAGGAAGAAGAGTAGCTGACAGGTTTTCAAAAACAGGAGATCATAAAGCTAAAAAGAAAAAGAATTTTATACAAATACTTTATGGTAATGGGATTTTTTTCTCATAGGGATTACATATTAGCAATTCTGCAATTAATTTTCATGTATGCTGCTATGAATAAGTAATAAATTGAACAATATTGAACAATAAATTGTAGAAAATGGGACTCAGGCTTCTCACTGTCAGCGAACTTTTATATAAATGTGCCTAATACTCCTGGTCAAGATTAGTTATTAAGGAAAAATAGGTTAGCAAACTAATAATTTTTATATTGTCTTGACAATGATTAATGTTTTGGAGAAAAAAATCAGGAGGTAAAAATATAGCATTTGCCACTATAGACTAACACATGAAGTTATTGTTTTTTTTTTTTTTTAAATCACTGTTAAAGTTTGGGGAGATACAGAAGTTTTTAAAATAGAAAGGGAAGGGAAAAGGAGTCTGCAATGTATTCACTGATTATTTTTTATTTCACATTTCACTTAGTGCTACAATGATATGAAATGATTCTGTGCTTATCCATGGTGATTGAAATAGTCTGAAGGAACAGAAGCCATTTGGTTTTTGGAAAAGATTCGTCTACACTATTCCTGTAGGGCTCCCTCATATCAGAAGTAAAATGACAAAATAATTTTGGACTATGCCAAGAATTCCAGATACTTTGTAGGACTAAGAGAAATGGACATATAGGAATTGTGCTGATTTAGACGAATGGAGGAAGGCTCCTCCTGCTGGCCAGGTCATACTTACGTGGGTTGTTAATCAAGTGGCCACCTGCACCACTCAGTGAGTCATCACAGAGGATAGATACACTTGTGGATGGAAGCATCTTAATTTTATAAGTACTCATTGAAATTTTCTAAGTCATTTTCAGCCTCCTGTGAACTGGCACAGTTTCTCTTAAAATTGAAGAGCAAAGCATACACAGTTAATAACAGAAGAAAAGCAAAGGACACTTATGAACCAGCACTCTACATTCAAGGCACCATATTTCCATTCTCCCTTTCAACTTAATTCTCTTAGAATTATAGGGCTCTTGTAAATATCAAAAGGACCATTCACTGTCTTTGAGGGGAAATGTGCTTAGTTGGAGCATTACACTTAGGTACAAAAATCAAAGACTTCTTATGCTTCAGCTTTCCCTTCAAGAAAATAGAAACAACTTAGATCATGGTTACCTTACTGTCTTATTAGTACAAAATTCTTTGACCCCTATGGAAGAAAATATGCACATCGTTGTGTCAATAAAAGGGGGACAAATTAGCCATCTTTGCAGCCCATGAAGAACATATTCAACTTCACTCACTAGAATTACATAAAATGCCCTGGGGAAGTTATCACAGAAGCTACAGAGGAGACGTACTATGGCTTAGAAAAAGAGCTATGCCCCTAGATATTTGAAGGGATAAAATTTAATTCTAAAGTACTGGAGAGGTCAGGAAATGGAGTTAATAGATATTACTTTAGCAGGCTATTTTTATTTGTACTTTTAAATCCTGTCGAACAACAGAAAATTCCCACCACACACTTTGTTGTGTCTTCCTAATGCTCCGACTGTGGATATAAATGTTACTGAAAATTGTTTCTTTAATCCACTATCCCAGAGGTGGAACCAGGAAAGAGACAAGGCTGTATAAAGTTGGCACAGCTCTCACAGAAAGTAGTGTTGTTCTGTGGTGCATGCCAAATGCTGGAATTGTTGCTGCTATTGTGAAAGGGAAAAATAAGTGGCCAAGCTTTCTTTGGAAATGAATACACCACTGGCCCCAGGGTAGATGTGGAGTCACAGCCATCAATGAACGGACAGTATTACAGAGAGAAAGCATATTGAGTGAGCCCACCTTTGTGTTGGGAAGTAAGAAGCCATGTGGGAAAAGGATTTTCAGCACCGAGGTGTAGCTGTATCTGAAATCAAGAACTCAAAGTGTGAAAGAATGATTTGTAACCATCTGAGGAAAAGTGGCTGCTGCTTACTGAATTGCAGAGCTTGGTTGTATTGGGGTGAGTCATGTTCCCAACAAAAGAATTGGCCTAATATCAGGACTAAGTTTTTTTTTAAGGACTTCCATCCTCATTTAGAAATTTTAAGCAAGCATAAAAAGGGGTCAGTGGTTATGTGAAAGCCTATAACTTATCTTCGTAAAATTTTCTTTGCTTATGTGTACAGTATGGCCGTGTTATAAACAACAACAACAAAAAACCCCACAACTATTTTAGGGCTTTTGCCTGATTGTATGAAAAAACTGCCAGTTGGCGTCCTGGATAATAGAAATATGAAGTCTGTTCCTTGCAGAGCCTAACACTGGCAGGCCCATTTATAACAGAGTAATAAGTAAAAATCAAATCTAAATTTAGAGACTTTAAAACATAGATTGAATGGAATGTCACTCTTATTGATCTTTATCAACCTCGTTTGCTCCACATACATTTTATATCTCTCATTTTTTCTATTTTTCCATATCTCATTTTAGTTTGCTCCTTTTATCTGACCCAAATTGGACCTCTGTGTTATTTGCTATATTGGTTGGAATTGCATTGAATTGCGTAAAATGACAGTGGCTTCACCAAATAAGAGTTTACTTTTGAAGTCTGAGGATAAACTATGGTGGGTCTATGAAGCGGTGCTATGCCCATGATATCAAAGATGTCCTAGCCAGCTGCATTTTTGCTTCCAAACTATCCTTAGCATAGAGCTTTCATACTCCTGGTTCCAAAATGCTGCTGTGCCTATAGGTATCCTGTCCACCATCCAGGAAAGAAAAAGGGCCAGGGAGAAAAAAGGCTAAAGGAACATGTCAGCTGAATCTTTGTACTTTTAAAACACTGGCACTTCTGTACAACAGACTGGCCCAAACTGGTTTACATAGCCATTCTATTTGAAGGGACTCAGACAAAATTGGGATTCTCCTTAGCCAGAGATGAATGATCAGAGTAGACAATTACTTTGTACTTCAATGAACCTTCTGAGTTAATACTCTTTTCTGCCTCCTGTTTTAACTATAATTGTGCAGTTAGACTGCAATCTCTTTAATGAAATCTACTGATTTATTATACAGTCCTTTTCTCAAAAAGCATTTAAAGTATCTGATATTAACTCCTTATCTGTAGTTTCAAAGTTTAGTGCGTACATGGGTATTGACACTTGGTAAAACCCAGATGATTGGCCCTCCTGCTGACCCCTGACCTCAGGTCCAGTCCCTCACTTCCTTCCATACAAATGACCCGTTAGTAATTTGATGTGTATTTTCTACATCTTTTAAATGTAGTTATATTGTAGTTGCATATATATTGCTACTGAAAAATATTACATAGCATTTAAAATATTTTATACTATGTGCATTTTTTTCAGGGGTTTGCTTTTGTCTGCTTAACAATACCTGGGGTTTTTTGCCCACAAAATTGGATTTTTAAAAAGTTAGAAATGTAGTCTTTGTAAAATAACTTAGAAACATTCAACCACCCTTTGAGTGTGCACTGTATTATTCCTAGACGTGCAAGTGACATAAATTATAAGATAAAATATACAAAAAGCATTGATGATTCATATAGAACATGTCTAATGTTTCAATCTCTTTATAATAAGTCTTTTCTCTCTTATACTGAAAAACATGGCATTTTATCAGTTTTTCCAAAATTCATGACTAGTTATTAACTTGAGACTATACCTTTAATAAAAGGTTTACAATAATTTGATTGTATTTTTATGATTATAAAAGTGATACATGATTACCAGAAGATATTAGAAATACAAATATATAAAAATTCAATGAAAATGACAGGTAATGAACCACTGAAAAGAGTTTGTGTCAGTATTTTTTTTCTTTCCAGTATCTAAGTTTATAACATTTACATGCATGAAAATATGTATAAATATGGTGTTTTGATTCCTCCTATTTAATCATTACATTTTATTTTTTTCACTTGTTTTTTCATGTGTCATTTAATAATTTGAGAATAACTTTTAATATTTCTATAATATTCTTTAATAATGGCTTTTAGTTTTCCTCCTTGCTTATTAAACATTTGCTTTCCTTTAAAATTTTCATCCTGTTTGTTGCCATAAACATTCAAATTCTTTATGATTATTTCCATAGGCTAGATGCCTGGCAGTTATAATGCTGATCAAAAAAGTATCCACAAGAGGCGCCTGGGTGGCTCAGTCGGTTAAGCATCTGACTTCAGCTCAGGTCATGATCTCACAGTTCCTGGGTTTGAGCCCTGCTTTGGGCTCTGAGCTGATAGCTAGCTCAGAGCCTGGATCCTGTTTCAGATTATGTATCTCCCTCTCTGTCTGCCCCTCCTCCACTCATGCTCTCTCTCTCTCTCTCTCAGAAATAAAACATTCAAAAAATTTTTTAAAAACACCAAAAGTACACAAATATATGTATCAGAAGATACATATTACCAAACTGTTGTCTAGTTACTAAGAGTTTCAATAGTAATGTAAGCGTTTCAATAATGCAATTTTTTTCAGCATGAAATGCCATTTGACATCCTCCAGTTTCATCATAAACATGACCAGATGGATTTACCCCGTACAAGAATGGCTTGGCATATGCAAATATGTGCTATTCATTAACCAAATGAAGGATAAATATTACATAATCATCTCAGTAGATGCGGAAAGAGCAATTGACAAAATCCCACACCCTTTTATGATATAAACTCTTGGCAAATTAGGTACAGAAGAAACTTAACCCAATGCAATAAAAGCCATACATGAAAAATCCACAGCTAACATAATTAATGGTAGAAAACCAAAAGCCTGTCGTCTAGATCTGGAACAAGGCAAGGATGACTACTCTTGCCACTTCTGTGCAACATAGTCTTGGAAGTCCTCACTAGCGCAATTAGGCAACAAAAAGAAATAAAAGATCTCCAAATCAGAAAGTAAGAAATAAATTTTTTATTGTTAACTCTTATTTTGTTTTTCTGCTTAGGAAGCCTTCCAACATTCCAAATACATATTCTCCTATATTTTATATGTATGGACTTTTTTTTCTTTTTATAGATAGCTCTTTACCTTCCAGGAGCTAATACTGAAGTATGGCTAAATTGAATAGAATATACCATGTTAGGGTCTAAGTTGATTTTTAAAAAAATTGTTAACCAGTTAACCCAGTATTATTTATTAATTATTTATTGCATTTACTACTGATTTGTAAAGAAACATTTTATATAGTATGTATATATAATAGTAAAAATTCTGCAGATTTTTTATCTGAATAACTTTTTATCCCTCAATTCTTATTATAATACCTTATTTTAATATTCAAATCTTTGTAAAGTATTTGCTCAATTTCATGTATCTTTATTCTTTCAGAAAAAGTATAAAAGCATTTTACCAAACCCTAAAGAAAATGCTATTTGTATTTTAATTTATGTTTTCAAATGTAATGCTTCTATATATTTAATTAAAATATGAAATTTCTTTTTTATAGATGTCACATAACTATTTGTATCTTTCACAGCTAGTTTCATTGTATCTTATTTCCGGCATGCAATGTTCTTTGCTTAAAGTGAAACTTTGGGAGGGGTCTCTATTCTGTTTTCTCAGTGGTCATTGACTTTGCCTTCCTTGATCATATCTGAAGTAGGCATTAGAAAATATGCCTCATAGATGGTAGAGTCCCGAGGGTTATTTTAAGTTTCAAATCAAATAGGATCTTTTTTAGTCCAGGCTGATGGGATTTGGGCGGTACAAAACTTTTAACTATTTAGCTTTTTATCTATTTGATTGCAGTTAGCTTCATGTGTCAGAAGCCACATCCAAAGTTGTTACATTGCATTGATTTTTATCTGACAAGCTGCTGCCTGCCTCTCTCTCTTTATTTCTCTGTGTCTGTCTCTGTCTCTCTTTCAAGCCTTGATTACAGAGATCTGGGCCTATCAGTCTTCAGGGAAGAATCATACAACTGGTCACCTTTTCTGAGCTGATTTATGCAATTTTTTTTTCCTGCAAAATCCATTCATCATTGAACCTTCTGTGATATCTTAAAACCATCCAGAATTTTTGATAATGGGTGTGACAGTAGTGCCCTCGATATGACCTTTGCTCAGAAGTCAAATTGGTTTAATTGGCTTTATGCATGGGTGTTCATCTCAGTTTTTAACAATGGGATTGAGGAGTTGCTTCTTCCAAATCTGACTTTTTTTGTTTGTTTGTTTCATTTTTGCTTTCAAATCCAGTATTTTTTTTCTGAAATTAACTCCTTATAACAACTGCCGTATGCTGAAAACAATATCCCAACACTTTCTATTAATTGTCTTTTACAGGCTTTTTCCTTAGGGTTTCAAGTTTGTTAGGTATATGCTCTATCTTCCAAATTATTGTTGGCAAACTTTACCAAATGGTTTGCCACTGCGTATCATGTATTGATATATAGCCATCTTTCAGCTTCTAATACTCAGTTTCCTGGTGTTGCCCTGTCTCTAAGCCAGTGGGAGAAACTGAGGCACTGGGAAGTTGATTAGATGTTCAGGGAAGCACATCTAGGAAGTGATGAAGCTGTTATTTGATACCAGATGGATTAATTGCAGAGCCCAGTGTTAGCCACTGTGCTAAAATATCTGTATTAAAGTTATACTGTAAAAGAAAAAAAAAAAGAAAATACTATTCTCTTTCATTAATTTATTTCACTTCTGTTATCCATGATCTTGTATAACATCAGATATTGATTATGGATATTATAGATAAAAAAGAAAACCTATATGATCATAAAGTAAAAGTATGCATTCTCCTCTTGATTCATTACGAGTAATATGTATATTTTGTACCACACACACATTAAAATATAAAGACATACAGGACTCCAATTTTTTTTCTAAATATAAACTTTATATTTTTAAGAATAGTTCTAGATTTACAGAAAAGCTACAAAGTACAAGGATTTCTAGACACCATGCATCTAGTTTTTCCCTACTCAATATATTTAATTAGAATAAATCATTTATTTCAATTAATGAACCAATATTAATGCATTACTAAAGTCCATACATTACTTGGATTCCCTTAGTTTTTAGCAAATATTCTTTTTCAGTTTCAGGATCTCATTCAGAATACCATGTTATATTTACTTGACATGTCTTCTTCAGCTACTCTTAGCTCTGACAGTTTTCTCAGACTTTCCTTCTTTTTAATGATCTTCACAGTTTTGAGGCATATTGGTCAGGTATTTGTAGGATGTCCCCCTGTTGGGATTTGTTTGATATTTTTATCATGATTAGACTGGGGTTATAGATTTGAGGGAGAAAGACTACAGAGTTAGAGTGTCATTTTCATCACATTACATCACGTTCTATTGTGGCTATATACTATTGACATGAGTTCTTGATGTTGACCTTGACCTCTTGATTGAGGTAGTGTTTCTAGGTTTCTCCACTGTAAAGTTACTCCTATTTCTTCCTTTTCCAGTAGAGGGACAGCCTTCAAATATCTGGCCAATACTCCTTAAAACTGTCAAGATCATTAAAAACAAAGTCTAGGGGACTGTTACAGCCCAGAGGAGCTGAAGCAGATATGGCAACTAGATGTAACAGGATGGAGGTCAATATCGATATGTACAGCTCACGCATGGGGAGGTGGAGAGTTATGTTCCACCTCCTTGGGAGTAAAGTATCTATACAAATTAGCCAGTGTTTATAAATGTCCATAAAGGGTGATTTTTAATACTGCCAATATTTTTCAAACTATGTAAAGTGACAGTTCCTTGTTTTTGGAAAATGAATTTAGTTTCTGATCAGTGAGAGGATTTATGAGCCATCGTGACCTTTACAGAATGAAAAGCACACAGCATGAGTCTCACAGAGAGGAAACAAAATGATAAATGAAGATGTATATATCATTGAGATTTATAGGTTGTATAGAGGCATGTCTTTATGTTTACTTAGCAACATTTGAAGATAAAATTATTTCTATGCATTTGAATAACAACACTAAATGATGGCAAGATGCAGTTAATGAAATGTCAAAATTAGAGTGTTAAAGATCACTTCCAAATCCATCCTTCTTTTGCCTAAGTTTTGTTTTGTTTATAAGCTAACAAGAAATCAACTATTTTTATTTGTGTGTGGTACTCATGCCATCAAAACAATAGCATTAAAGGGAAAATTTTGACATTTTTACTAAAAATATATATTAAAAAACACATATTATAAGCATACAGCTTTTTAAGTTTATACGATGTGAATATACCCACATTACCAAGATGTAGATCAAGAAATACTACATTACCAACACCACAGATACCCCAATACTCCTCTTCAGTCACTACCTTCAAAAGTAAACACTAATCTGATTTCTAACACTGTAGATTATAATTTTTTACTTCTTTTGTACTTCTTACAAATTAAATCATTACATACATCATATATATGTATATATATATATACACATATACTATATATATTTGTATGCCTGACCTCTTTTACTCAATATTTATGAGATTCAACCATTTTATAAATGCAATTTATAAATGCAATTTATAAAATTGCATAAAATTGCATAAAATTATCAAGCAATTTATAAATGCATTATATTATATGCATTTATGTTTCCTTTATTATAACAGCTACATAATATGTTTAGGAATATATACCATAATTAATTTACTCTACTGTTGGATATTTGGGTAGATTTTACTATTAGGAGATTATGAATTCATAGATTATGAATGCTATGATCATTCTTGATGTATCTTTTGGTGAACAGATGTATGTATTTCTGTTACATGTTCATGAAGGAATTGAATTGTTGGATCATAGGGTAAACCTATGTTGACCTTTAGAAGATATTGTCAGACAATTTTTCTAATTGGGAATACCAGTTTGCACTATCATTAGCAGAGTATGAAAGTGAGTTCTAGCTGCTCCACATTCCCACAACCAGTTTTTATTTTGGTCATTTTCAATTTTGCTATCTTGTTCATATATAGGAGCACATTATGGTTTTAATCTATATTTTATCGTTAAATAATATAATTGAATAAATATTTTAATTTATTCGACACTTTGATATCTTCTTTTTTGAAAAATCTGTTTTTGTCTTTTCCTCAATTTTCTTAAAAGTTACCTTTTATTTATTGACTTATAAGAAGTTCTTTATAGATTTTGGATGAAGGGCTTTTGTTGGGTATATTTACTGCATGTCTATTTCTCTACTATGTAAGTTCAAGTTATAGTTTTCAGTAGTGACTTGTAATAAAGAGAAGTTTTAAATCTTGATATAGATGTAACACACACACACGCACACACATTTACACTATTGTTGGTGTTTTCTTATGACCTCTTAAGAAATCTTTGCCGTCACCTATGAGATAAAGACGTTTTTCTATATTTTCTTCTAAAATCCTTATAGTTTAATTGTATATTTATGTCTGCAATCTATCTGAATCAATTTTGAATTGAGTATGAAGTAGAAGGCAATATTCTTTTTTTTCCTTAGGAATATCAAAATCAACATCATTTTTATTTGTTATTTATTTAAAAAATTTTAATGTTTATTCTTTAGAGAGAGACAGACAGACAGACAGACAGAACATGAGCAGGGGAGGGGCAGAGAGAGAGACACACACAGAATCTGAAGCAGAGTCCATGCTCAGAGCTGTCAGCACAGAGCCCGATGAAGGAGGGCTTAAACCACCAACCATGAGATCATGGCCTGAGCCAAAGTCGGATGCTTAAATGACTGAGCCACCCAGGTGCCCCTCAACATCATTTCTTTTTAAATGACTGTATTTTTCTCAGTTGCACTGAAGTGGTCTTGCAGTGACAGATGCCATTGATTTATTTGTCTACAGTTATCCCAACTCCACATCATGATAATATAGTTTTATTCTAATTAAGGCAATATGGTACTGATATTGGGTAGTTTAAGTTTTCTAGCATTGTGTAACTTCAAGATTCCCTTGTCTCTGCTAAGACTTTTGCTTTTCAGGTGAAATTAGCTTGTTTTCAAACACATACCCTCATATATGTAAGTTCTACTATAAATAAATATTATAATAGTTATATTTTATTATATAAACATAAATATAAAATATGTGTGTGTTACTTTAGAAGTTTTACTTGCCTTTTATTAGCTTTATTTATTATATCATTTCGTTTTAAAAATTTTTAATGTATTTTTGAGAGAGAGAGAGGGAGAACACAAGCAGGAGAGAGACAGAGAGAGAGGGAGACTAGAATCCAAAGTAGGCTCCAGCCTCTGAGCTGTCAGCACAGAGCCCAACATGGGGTTCAAAGTTACATATCACGAGATCATGACCTGAGCTGAAGTCAGACACTTAACCGACTGAGCCACCCAGGCACTCCTTATCTAATAAATTTGTTAGATTTATTACACACTCTTCATTATATTTATTTGTAAGCATTTGATATAATCTGATGCAATCATAAATAGTAGCTTTTATAACATATTATTTATGCATTGATATTGTTATTAGAAATAAATTAATACATTAATTTGAACCCTATAAAATATTCAGTATTATTTTTGACCTATGAAAGTATCAATTTTATATTATTAAACATAATATATTTACTTTGAATCCAGTGACTTGATTATCTTTACATATTAATTGTAATAGCTGAGCTGTTGATTTTTTGGATTTTCTTTTATAAGTTTGTGAATAATGACAATTTTATTTTTGTAAATTTTTATTGTTTTTTTTTTCTCCTTTCTTTCCTTATTCCAATGGCTAGGATCTTAATGCTACTTTAAGGATCACTGTATCTACCCAGTTACTGCCAAGGAGCTATGAGTCTTTTTATGGATTTTGTATTAGAATTTTGACTATATGCACAAAAATAGTAGAGTCAGCTAATGATAAAAATAGAGAGCATTTAGAACTTCTGATTTCTTATATAGTAAATAATATTATGTATTTTTAAAACAGCAATTCTGTGAAATGACCTTAACTTTATCAACAAGAGCTTTGATTTTCTTTGTATGATTTTGTATAATGTGTATGCATAACTTAATATTTGTACCTACTTGATAATGGGTATTTGTTTTAGTACCTTAGTTAGATTTTAACTGTATTTGATATTAGTAAACTTGTCTTACTTTTCTACTTTCTCTACAGTTCTCACTGGGTAAAAAAAAGTCAGATCCAAGTATATATATCTGTATTTATATATATTAAATAATTATGTTTTATCAATTTCAATAACTTAAAGAGTTCAGTTGTCCTTAAATATGGAAAAATAATGCATAATATAAGTACTATTAGAGCTTCTAGTAACACTTCACAGTTGGGAAGCACTTAAAATTAGTCACAAAACAATTTCAATATGTTATTTTACTTGAACCTTACATTTATTGAGGTAAGTTTTTCAAAAGCTGTAGTATATAAACACATGATGCTTGCATATACTATGATTTTATATAATGACATCTAAATAATAACTTTACCACCATCTGGTCAGTCAGACTACTTGGCACAATAATAAAACAAGTTATACTGAGCACCTACCATGTACCAGATACTGCATAAACTACTGTGTATTAAAGAGATTTGAAGAAACCACAATTTAATGACTCAAGGAGTTTTGGTACCTGAGCTGAGAAGAGAAATTAAAATTCCCACTTGACAGCAGAGAAGGAATCCCATGGATTAAACTTTCCTCAAAAGAGAGCTTTTATTCAGATGGATTTATCCTCTTTATTCCCTAGTATACTGGAAAGAAAACAACATATGGCATAATACATATGGATTATTCTTTTTTTAAAAAAAAATGTTTATTTATTGAGGGGGAGAGAGAGAGAGAGAGAGAGAGCATGCATGTGTGGGGGGAGGGGCAGAGACAGAATCCCAAGCCCAGAGCCTGATGCAAACTGTGAGATTATGATGTACGTCAAAATCAAGAGTCAGATGCTTAAACAATGGAGCTGCCCAGGCGCCCCACATATAGATTATTCTAGGAACTCCTAGTTTGGAGCCTGGCCCTATAATCTCTCCTGCACACTGTTTTTATAGAAGATTAACATTTCTCAAACACAAAATATATGACTTCTCAAAGTTTACAGGTTTTCCCCACTCCACCCTATATCATATCCCATTCCCCTCTTTCTTCTTCTCAAAAAAATATATATTCTTCAATCTAACTATTGAATATCATCATTATCAATTCTTACTGTATTTACCCAGTTACTCTCATGATGTGCACCCTCACTTTCCCCATATGGATCACTGAACATAGAATGTTCATGATAAATCTGAAACCTATGCTTATCATACCTTGATTTCCCATTTGAAATGTTTCTTTTTCCTATTTTGTCCACATATTCCAGTGATTCCTCAGTCTTTCTCCATCTTGCACTTTACTAAGATTTTGACTAACGCTATGTCCCATAAAACTCATCTATGCGCTGGTCGATGAGTAACCTTGATATGTTCTAACCCTAATTACCTTTCAAGACCCAACTTGTATTTCACCTCTATGATGACTTCCTCAGCTGCATGTTGATTACTTTTCTTTAAATTTCTATATCAGTGAATCCATTGATAACAGCCTATGTGTACTTTAATGTCTAAAGGGTGGTCTTTTATATATTTTATAGACCTCTTCATATTTACCACAGAATACTTATTAATACCTGTAAAGTGAATAAAGATTTTTCTAATTACAATAAATAGTGTTTAAATCTTTTGGAAAGATGAGGCAAATAAAGAATTGTATTAAGGTCTGTGATAGTGTTTCTTAACCTTCAATATATTCCAGAATATCCTGGAAATTTTAAAACATCCATCCTCTAATATGAAGATTCTGATTCAGTATGTCTGGAAGAAATCATGAGTTTTATTGTTTTTATTTGTATGCTCTACAGAGAATTCTCATCTGTACCCATGGTTGACAACTACTGTTTCTTTTTTTAATGTTTATTTATTTTTGAGAGAGGAAAACAGAGAGAGACAGAGACAGAATGCAAGCAGGAGAGGGGCAAAAAGAGAGGGAAACAAAGAATCCGAAGCAGGATCCAGGCTTTGAGCTGTCAGCACAGAGCCTGATGCGGGCCCAAACTCAGGGACCACAAGATCATGACCTGAGCCGAAGTTAGACAATCAACTGAGCCACCCAGGTGCCCCAACAACTGCTGTTTTTAGAGCTGACAATAAACAGACCACTTCTCAATTATAGACTTTGTATTGGTAAAAAAATAATATGCAAAACTGTTGCATATTTTTTTAAAAAGTGCTTTGCTGACAACGTGTACCACAATAGTTCTATCTAGCCAAGCATAGTCATAATTGTTAAAGATTATTCATAAAAAGCCTGCTGATATAAGAAGCTTATCTTCATCAAATCTGTGCAGTTAGGATAGTTCAATGGTTAAAATAGGAAAAGCATAAAATCCTATGCTGAGAGCAAAGTAGGAACCTAATAAATACTTGTTGAATAATTGAATTAAAGACATTCTAGATGGGATTTCTATATTCTGGATTTTGAATATGGTCATTTCTAGTACTTTTATTTTAATTGTTTTAGTGTTTGTTTATTTTTGAGAGAGAGAGAGCAAAAGTGGAGAAGAAGCAGAGAGAGGGAGACACAGAATCTGAAGCAGGCTTCAGGCACTGGGCTGTCAACACAGAGCCCGACATGGGGCTCGAACCCACCAACCCAAAATCATGACCTGAGCTGAGGTCAGAAGCTTAACCAGCTGAGCCACCCAGGCACCCCTTATAGTAACTTTTAAAAATCATTACTATGGAATGAAAGGGAGCTCATGCTTGAACTAACAAATATTTTACTATATTTCAGGTTTTTGTTTTTGAAGAGAGAGTGGTATAAAGTAATTATATATTTTGTGTAATTTTGCAAGAATGTCTATTGTACAAATCAAATCATATCCTGAAATATAACAACTACATGTAATAAATGCTCATAAAAAGTAGCTAACCTGTATCTAGTGGAAAATAGTTCTTTTTTTTTTTAATATATTTTTATTTATTTCTAGGAGAGAGAGAGAGACAGCGTGAGCAGGGGAGGGTCAGAGAGAGAGGGAGTCACAGAATCTGAAACAGGCTCCAGGCTCTGAGCTGGCAGTCAGCACAGAGCCCGATGCGGGGCTCGAACCCACGAACTGTGAGATCATGACCTAAGCGAAAGTTGGACGCTTAACCGACTAAGCCACCCAGGCGCCCCTAGTGGAAAATAGTTCTATCCTTGAATGTATTAGGTAGCTCTTTTTCTTAATTTCAGTAAACTATGTTGAATATTTTTCCTGAAAGATAAAATGTGATATACTGTATGTATACATGTATGTGTGTGAATTGTATATATGTATTTATGTATATACATATAAATAATGCATATATATGTATATATCCATGTACATGTATAGTAAATGTTCAGGCTTTTTGATTTTCTGTTGTATACACACACACAAGCACACACACATTTGTATGCGTAGAATATAGAATAGAAAACCAAAACCCTGAGTATCTACTATATATATATATCTACTATATAAAGAGCCTTTGTTCATATCACTGTGGGGGGCATCAGTATGCATTATATAATCATATTATGGCTGAGGATCCTGGAGGTCTCAGAAAGGTAAATAGCAAACTGTTTTAGTTTGGAAAAAAGCTCAATCCCAACTTCTAGTACTTCTCCTATTATTAATGGGTATTTTTGACCCAACATAATTTTACTTTGTTTTCTATTTTAGTCCAAATATTCACAGCCTTCTGCTCATAGGCATATTTATTCTCATCACGTTTATAATTATTTGCTTGAAATTATCATTAGAGAAATTATAGAGCAGGTTTTCATAAGCACAATTATCTTTTCTGTCTTCAGCACCTCAGCCTCCACACCTTATTTCCCCCTCTTCCCGTCTTGGTATGATCCTACATCACAAAGATATAACTTATAAAGTTATGCAGATAAATTCCAAGCAACATTTAGCAAATAGCTTTATCATCCATTACTAATAATCATACGCATACGGAATTCAGTGGAAGGAAGCACTTTATGTGAATACATTCACTGTTGTCAGTCCTGGCAGGAAAGAAAAGACAAATAAATTTTGCCAAGGCTAATGCTTTACGTTCATTGTCTGCAATTCACGTGATATATCTTTAATATCTCTTAAATTTTGTTTCTTTATAGACAAGACTTGTCCTCTTTTCATACAAGGGAACTTTCACTTATTAGATTTTGTTGGCTTCTTTAGTATCTATTTTAGAGCTGACATTCAGACCAAACCCAAGGGTATTGTTGAGCAAGGTAGATGTGTTGTTTTTTTCTGTTGTTTGTTTTTTGTGTTTTTTCTTTAACATTCATTTACTTTTGTTACATTTTATGAGTTTACTTAAATTGAACCTAGGTCCCTTAGGTACAAGTAGAACACGCCCCAATAGAACAAGAAGAAAAACTCAACCTTGAAACTTGGGGTTGATGTTGGTAAGGTAATGTGCAGAATAGATCTGAGTCCCCAGTATTTCTTTATATGAACCCATAGATTCATTAAAACTTCTGTTTAATTATTTTTTATTATTTTTTAAAATATTTTTATTTATTTCTAGGAGAGAGAGAGAGGGAGAGAGAGAGAGAGACAGCGTGAGCAGGGGAGGGTCAGAGAGAGAGGGAGTCACAGACTCTGAAACAGGCTCCAGGCTCTGAGCTGGCAGTCAGCACAGAGCCCGACGGGGGGCTCGAACCTACGAACCGCGAGATCATGACCTAAGCAAAAGTCGGACGCTTAACCGACTAAGCCACCCAGGCGCCCCTGTTTAATTATTTTGTATGTTCCCATGCGAACACCTTTTTGTTCATGCTTATTTCACCTAAAACTCCCTTTCTCCTACTTAGCATGTAAGACCTGATTCAAATTTCGGGTTATCCAAGAAGATTCCTTTGATCACACTTGCTCAGTGAACTTTTATTCCTCTTAACTTTTATAGCCCTTACTCTTGACATAACATAATTAGAAATTATATATTGTCTGGTATTGAAGTTATCTTTATGTTTTTGCTCACCTTGCTTTGCTGTTTCCATTTCCACTTTTTGAGTACAGCGTTTATAATTCATATTTCATTGCATTCTCCTTAATATCAAGCATAACTTCACTCCCATGAAGGTTAATTTATATGTGTTGGATGATCTACATTTTATGATAAATAAAATCAAGCTCAGTTTGTAACTTCTGTATTAAAACTGGCAAATATTTACATGGTTTCATGCTTGAAAAGCATTTCTGAAATTCTAAATGTAAACAAATCCTCTGTTCTGATCCCTTTTACTGTCAAAACCCTAAGTGGTTCATTACCCACAAGCTGTAGTATAACAATTGTATGTTCTATAACAAAAAGTAGGAGCCAATTATGGGAATTAGAATCGGCAAAGAATTGTGGTTCTTCAAATATGTATTCATAAAAACATTCAAGTTTCAACAGTGATTTAGGTAGAATTTTCTAACTAGCTAAAAGTAATTTACATCTCTACCTCCAAAAATACCCTTCACATGGCATAAATGTTTGGATTATCTAACATTAAAAATGTAGAAAAATAAGTCATATCAAATTCTTGTGATCCAAGCATCAACCAGTTAGTTTATAGATTTTGTGAATTTAGCACCATCAGAATTTGGCCAGGGCCTTCTAACTCATGAAGACAAAGCAGGAAGCTGCCACAGTTCTAATTTAAACTATCATGCCATTAATTTCTTTTAGAACAACTTCCAGTGTTGTGTACATATTTGTTCCCACAAACAAAAATAAACTCTGAAGTTTGAAGAGATCACAACCATAAGGGGAAGGTTTTGTAGAGATGTAGCATTTATCTCACTGATTAGGCTCAAGGGAAAATGCAGAGGAAAAAACTCCTAACAAAGTAAAATTAAATCATGGATTAGCTCTCTGTGTTACTAATGTACTTTAAAACCTGGAAGTATTTATGAGTTTGAGTTTAAAAGCATCCTAATATCACTGGATTATATTATTTGGAGTTGGAAAAGAGAATCCTTTTGAGCAGAGATTAATAATCATATTGAGGCTGTAGTAAGTGGTAAGAATGATGACTCTGATAAAAGGGTAGGTCCCAATCAACTCCAAAGTCATGGTCTTTATATGTCTTTACTTTCTTGTAAAAGTCTGAGTAACTATTTTCAGCATGAAACACAACTTCTTTAGATTTCTGTACAAATAGTAGGTTTCTTAAATATTTCATGTCAAAACCAGCCTCAAACATTTTAAGAGCAAGTGTATTGGGGATGCCCAAACCTTTAAGATTCAAATATACATTTTGGGCATGTGTTTGATACTGTGAATGAGGCCCCCTCTGGAAATTATCTTATCAAATTTCCACAGTCTAGGTTAGCGACATTTTAAGATCTAGAACGAAAGGCTCTTTCAATATGTAATTGTGAAAATTAAAGCATGATCATTGTATCACATTTAAAAGGTTATAACACTTGCAAAGATGGAAAACATTCTACAAAGCATAAGTCAAGAATTGGTATTCTAAAGCTAGTTTACATAAATCAAGTGGTTTTTATGTCTCTAGCATTCATTGTTCTTTAAGGTTAACTGTCCATATTTTTATCAGCAATAAGATTACTTATTCAGAAAATATAACGGAATCAACTTTGATATTAGAGGTACAAATATTTTGAGAGTATGCATTTGTAAAAGAGACCAATATTACATGTTGTAATAATTCTACTTTAAGGTAAAAATAATATTTTAGAAACATAAGTATGTATTGTGAGTTATTCTCATTACGTTGGGCCCTTTATTTTTATGGTGACTCACAGAAAATTTAAATGATTTGCTCCAGGACTCACAAAATATTCAAAGTGGTGCTTAGAGCAGTCAGAGATACTGTATGATTGTGAGCAAGGAATATTTTTAAAGAAGGAATGTATTGTGCTTGGTTTAAGGTTTTGCATAACGAGGACTTGCCATGTCCACAGACATGTTTATTTGGGATGACAAGCGTAAATTGAAGCATCACCTACTCTTCAGTAGCTTTCTACTTGAAACAGATCCAGTAGCCACGCAGAGAGCTGCCATACATATCTAGACTGGCATATATCTCACTATAGACATTATGGACTCTAACAGGGTAAGAACACCACAATGCTACTGCAGTAGGTTATCAGTGAAGCATGTAAGGGAAAAGCAGTAAGACTAATCCGCAGTTGTAAAACTAGAGTAAATAAAATAATTTAGGTCAAGCTTTTCCCTAAAAATGTTGAGAAATGGGTTTCATGTCCTTTAGATATACATAATTTTAGGCTTTTCAGTTTAATAGCACAGCAGTGAAGTAGTTGTGTAGGTGCTATTTTCAAAATATATATACCAATAAACAAACAAACAAATAAGTGTGTATACACATATATATGGTTGTTGGATATATATATATATATATATATATATATATATATATATATACACACACACACACACATCATAGAGTATAATGGTTAAGAGCTCAGGCTCTGCATTGAAACAGACTTCACTTTGATTTCTAGAGGTGACATAATCTATATGAGCTTCGACAAATTACTTAAACTTGGTAAGTCTTCATTTCTTCATTGATAAATTTAGTGATGATACTAACTTTACATAAGAGTTCTAAGGCTTGAGAGATAAATAACGTAAAGTGCTTAGTACAATGTCT
The DNA here is from genome assembly GCF_003009895.1 of Hyaena hyaena. Taxonomy (NCBI): domain Eukaryota; kingdom Metazoa; phylum Chordata; class Mammalia; order Carnivora; family Hyaenidae; genus Hyaena; species Hyaena hyaena. The sequence continues at coordinate 242,806 of NW_024081752.1, forward strand.
GGAAAGGTGCTAAATATTTTTTTAAGATAGTCCATGAAAAGAAGATCACAGGAGCTCCTGGGTGGCTCAGTTGCTTAAGTGTCTGACTTCAGCTCAGGTCATGATCTCATGGTTCCTGAGTTTGAGCCTTATGTTAGGCTCTGTGCTGACAGCTCAGAGCCTGCATGGGATTCTGTCTCCCTCTCTCTCTGCTCCTCCCCTGCTCAAACTCTCTCTCTCTCTCTCACACACACACAAATAAATAAATAACATTAAGAAAAGAAAAGCTCACAATTCACATATTGGTAGAACTAACATATGTCTACTCACAAAATTCAGTACTCTCAGCTCAGTAATGTTGTATATGGCCCTACCTGTTACAGTAAAAGTTACAGGTTATTTTTGGTCATTGTCAATGTATAATCCATCAAGTAAAATGTGTAGTGATTTAAGCATAAATAATTCCAGGAAAACCATATTAACTTCATGATCAGGGCCACCATGTCATGGACCATTTATTTAATAAACAATTAGTGGCTGTGATAAAAATTGTGACTATGCAACTTGAGGTAACTTTTTAGAAATGTTAATTATAATAAGACTGGTATTATAAGATGAGTTTTGACAGTGTTCTACAATGTGTTTATATCTAGGTAGATATTTTGGGTAGAAAAGGATAAAAAGATCTATAATTTTCCCTCCAAATGGTTGCTTTGGGAGTATATATTAGAGTAGAAGCTTGGCTTTATAGTTATTTTGTTATAGGATGATGCATTTTAATGAAAATTATTTAAATTCGTAAAATCTATCATCTGTTTTAATTGGCTTAGAATGTGAACTGACTCAAGACCAAAGGGTACATGAGAACATCTGAGGAGAGGTCTGGGGCCTATCAGAGACCATTACAGGCTCTCACAGGAAGTGAATGATTTAATCTGTGTTAGGTTTCTGAGTTTAGGGAGCAGAGCCTATATCATGAGTTGGTGGAGCAGGAAATCTTCTAGAAAGTGTATAAAGGACTAACTTGTCTAAGTGTTTCCAGTGCCTTTTAATTTTGTAAAGCCAATAGTCAAGTTTATATATGACCTAAATATCTTTACAACATTTTTAGCTGTACGTGTTGAAGATGAGCATATATTCCATACCCCTATGTCCTCTGTTCTCCTCTTTTTTGGCTATGATTTTAAAGCATGGATGCAATCTATTTAATGCATTAATTGGCATTTAATGCCAATCTAAATAACCAAGGCAAAACTTACATCTGCATTTTTTGAACTTTCAGTGTCCAGAGTTGAATTATACATTCATAATAATCCTTACCAAACATATATTCACTATTAGTAAATGCATGGCTTACTTTCATTTGTTTAGTTAGTTCTTTAGTAATTTAATTGTACATAATACCAATATATAAACTCTTCATACAAAGAAAGAACTACAACTCCGAAAATAATTTACATGTGGTTATATCTCCCTCCATGTTTCTTCCCCATTCTCCCTACCCCAGGTAACAGTAGTCTGACTCCTTTGTTCACAGTTCCCTTAATTTTGCTTTTCACATGTATATATTACATGTAATATATGTAATTACATGTCATATTACATGTACGTGTATTGCTAAAATATATATTTTAGAATTTTTGTTTTAACTTTATACAAATGGTATCACTCTGTGTAAGAGTTTTAGATTCTTTTTATTCACTTAGTTTCCTTTTTTTAAGTTTTTCTTTGTTTTTGAGAGAGAGAGAGAGAAATAGGGAGAGAGAGAGAGAGTGAGCAAGCGAGCAGGAAAGGGGCAGAGAGAGGAGAGAGAGAGAATCCCAAGCAGGCTCCATGCAGAGGCTGTCAGCGCAGAGCCTAATGTGGGGCTTGAGCTCACAAACAAGGATATCCTGGCCAGAGCTGAAATCAAGAGTCAGAGTCTTAACTGACTGACCCAGACACCTGTGTCATGGTAGTTAGTTTTTGACTGCTGCGTAATATTTCACTAAATGAACATACCTTGGTTTATTCATCTACTCTTTTGTAGATGACCATGGGTAAATTCTAAGATTTTTCTGTTCAAGTAGTGTTACCACAAACATCCTTGAAAGCATTTTTTAAAATTAAGGTATAACCATGTTTTTAGAATAAGAAAAATTGAGTCTATATATGGACTTTATATAGTCTTTATATAGACTTTTTACATAGACTCAGTGTTTTCTTGAACCATCAATTTAATCTGTAAGTGAAAGATGACAAGTAATTCATAATTCCTTTAAATATATAGTTACTAATAGGGAGGTGAAAATACCAGTGTGTGCTTACATGATTTGGTCTCCCTTATCTTTTAGCTTCACCTTATACCATTTTTCCTATTCTTACACTCCAGGAATAATGGAGTTATCCACTTTCAGTTCCTTGAACACATCAAGTCCTTTTACTTTCTTCAGCGCCCACAAGTTCTTTTCCTTGGAGCATTCTTCTCCCCTTTTGCTGAAATTTCCCTTTTTAATCTTCACTTTTCCATTAAGTCTTCTTGTTTAAGTTCACCACTTCAATAGCTTTCCTTGGTAACTTCAAATATTTTCCTTTGCCTTTATATACTATTTTTTTATTGTTTACCATGAAAAAAACTGTTTATTTCACTCATGTAACAACTCATCCATCTTTTTCTTGTATTTGTTTAAAACGTATTATATCCCAAATCCTGAGAATAGTAGTGACGGAAAAGAGAAAAGGCCCTGCTTTCACAGAGCTTACAACCTGTTGAAACGGGAAGTCAAATAGCACACAATCAAATGCAAAATCTCACCTATCACAAACCTTAAGAAGAAAGGTATGATTATGGTTCTATAAAATCAAAGCCAAGAATATTTCCCCTGGTCAGTGGGTTCAGGGAAAGTTTCCCTTAAGAAGTGATACTTGCAGTAAGATCTATAGGATGGATAAGGGTAAACTAGGTGAAGAAGGAAAGAGAACAGCATTGTAGGTGCAGAAGGAAAGTGTTTGCCTTGCTTTGGGAGAGAGCATGGTAAGGCATAAATGTCTAGAAGATGGCCATTGCAGATGAGACTAAAGAAAGAAGGTAATGATGTTGTGAGATGGGGCTCAAAGATGGAAAAGACGACCCAACCTTTCAAGGCATTCTTAGCCATCAAGTTAACATATCCATCAATTCACATATTTACCTTTCTGTTTTTTGTTTTTTAGATAGAGAATACTTAAGTTTTGCTCTCTTAGAAAATTATAATTCCAACTCTATGACATTATGAAAAAGGCAAAACTGGAAACATTAAAATGGTCAGTGGTGGCCAGGGGCTACGGTGGCAGGGAGAGGTAAACAGGAAGCACAGAAGATTTGTAGGGCAGTGAAAATATTCTGTGTAATAATTAGTGATGGATGTTACACATTTGTCCAAATTCATAGACTCTATGTATAACATGTAAAGTCTTGTCCAAACTCATAGACTCTATGTACAACACATAAAGTCCCAAGAAACGTAAACAAGGGGCTTTGTGTGATTATTATTTGTCAACAGAATTTAATCAGTTCTAAGAAATGTACCACACTGATGGGGGGCTGGTGAAGTTATGCATGGGGAAGGGTTGGGGTTTACTCAGGAAATCTCTGTGCCTTCTTTTCAATTTTGCTTTGCTCCTAAAACTGCTCTAAAAAAAAAAATCAAGCCTTTAAAAACAAAGAACTATTCAGGTTCTGACTTTCTGAATGGTCATGCTTGCTAATGCCATTAGGGGAAAAATAAACAGTTGGTTTTAATGTATTGCTACAAAAAAATCATTTTAATCACTTTTAAGATTGTATTGTCCAACCTCTTTTCTGTCTCTCTACCGCTAGAATCCCTCTCAAACTACCAACAGTTTCTGCATGGACTAAAGCAATAACCTAGTAACTGAACCAACCACAACTCTTTTCCAAATTGTGACCAAAGAACTCTTCAAAATGCACGTTTGATTGTGTCCAACCTTACTTAAAACTCTTTTATGGGGGCGCCCGGGTGGCTTAGTCGGTTAAACGTCCGACTTTCGCTCGGGTCATGATCTCTCGGTTCTGTGGGTTCGAGCCCCGGGTCGGACTCTGTGCTGACTGCCAGCTCAGAGCCTGGAGCCTGTTTCGGAGTCTGTCACTCCCTCTCTCTCTGACCCTTCCCTACTCATGCTGTCTCTCTCTCTCCTAGAAATAAATAAAACATTAAAAAAAAAACCTCTTTTATGGCCTCCTATTGTTCTTCAAATAAGAACAAATATGTTGGAATCATACGGTATGTAACTTTTTCAGATCGGCTTCTTGCAATTAGTAACATGCATTGTAGTTCCTCCATGTATCTTTGTGGCTTGATAGTTCATATCTTTGTTTTCCAGTTTTACTTTGGTATAACTGACAAATAAAAGCATAGAATATTTAATGTGTACAAACTAATGGTTTCATATACATATGCATTGTAAACGTATTCCTGCCATCAAGTTAACACATCCATCAACTCACATATTTACCTTGCCCTCACATATTTACCTTGATGATTAGTGATGTTAAACAACTTTTGGTATGTCTGTTGGCCATTTGTATGTGCTCTTTGGAAAAATGTCTATTCAGATTTTTCGCCCATTTTTAAATTGGGTTGTTTATGCTATTGACATGTATGAATTTCTTGTATATTTCACATATTAACCATTTATCAAATGTGTGGTTTGCAAATACTTTCTCCCACAGTATAGGTCTTCTTCTCATTTTATTGATGGTTTCCTTTGCTGTGTGGAAACTTTTTAGTTTGATGTAGTCCCACGTGTTTATTATTATTTTTGTTTTTGTTGCCTTTGCTTTTGGTGTAATATCTAAAAAAAAAAATCATTGCCAAGGAACTTATCCCCATTTTCTTCTAAGAGTTTTACAGTTTTAGGTCTTACATTTAAGTCTGATTTATTTTGAGTAAATTTTTGTGTATGGTGCAAAATAAGAGTTCAATTTTATTCTTTTGCATGTATCTATCCAGTTTCCTCAATACCATTTATTTAAGAGACTGTCTTTTCCCCATTAGGTACTATTGGATACCTTTTCTGAAATTAATTAATTGATTATATATGCATGAATTTATTTCCCGGCTCTTCTGTTAATCTCTGGTTCTTTCTTTATGTCAACACAATATTGTTTTGATTAGTATAGCTTTGTAATGTATTTGAAATCAGGAACTGTGATTTGCTTTTCTTTATCAAGTGTAACTTTGCTTTTCTTTATCAAGTATATTGGCTATTCAGGATCTTTTGTGGTTCCATTAAAATTTTAGAATTGTTTGTTTTAATGTTGTGAAAATGCTGTTGGAATTTTAATAGAGTTTGCACTGAATTTTAGATCAATTTGTATAGCATGGACATTTTACAATATGAATTTTTCTAGTCTATCAACATGGAATATCTTTCCATTTATTTTTATTCTCTCCAGTGTCATTCTTCAGTGTCTTATAGTTTTCGGTGCAGATGTTTCACCTTCTTGTTTAAATTCATTCCTCAGAGGCGCCTGGGTGACTCAGTCAGTTCAGTGTTTGACTCTTGATTTTGGCTCAGGTCATGATCTAACGGTTTGTGAGATCAAGCCCTATGCCAGGCTCTGTGCTAACAATGCAGAGTCTGCTTGGGATTCTCTCTCTCCTCCTCTTTGCCTCTCCCCAACTCATGCATGTCCTCTCTCAAAATAAATTTAAAAAATTAAAAAATATTTAAATTTATTCTTGAGTATTTTATTCTCCAGACATTGACAAAAGCAAATGCTGGTAAGTATATGAGAAACAGTATATGAGAATTTCTGTTGCTTCACATCCTTACCAGAATTTGGTGTTGTCAGTGTTCTGGATTTTGACCATTCTGATAGATGTATACTGGTACTTTATTATTTTAATTTTTACTTCATTTTTTGTCATCTCTATATTTTTTTTGGTAAAGTATCTTCTTTGGTGAAGTGACATTTTAGATACAGTACCAAAGACACAATCCATACAAGAAAGAATTGAAAAGCCATTTTTAATGAAGTTAATTTCTTATTTTTGAGTCTGAGTTATTTTTTTAATATTTTAAGTAATATACATATATATTTATCAGATATATCTTTTGAAAATATTTTCTCCTAGTCTGTGGCTTGTCTTCTATTTCTCTTAATACCATCTACTCTAATTTTCCTTCTTAGTGTACATTTTGGAATTGGTTTGTAAATATCCACAAAGTAACCTGCTGGTGTTTTGAGTGAGATTGCATCGAATCTTTAGATCAAGTAGAGAAGGAATTGGCAACTTGAAAATAAATATTAATAGATATTTAGTCTTTTGGAGCATCTGGATGGCTTAGTTGGTTAAGCATCCAACTTAGGCTCAGGTCATGATCTCACTGTCTGGGGGTTTGAGCCCCCAAGTCAAGCTTTGTGTTGATGGCTCAGAGCCTGGAGGCTGCTTTGAATTCTGTGTCTCCCCCTCTCTCTGCCCCTTCTCTGCTTGTGCTCTGTTTCTCTTTCTCTGTCTCTCAAAAATAAACATTAAAAATTTTTTAAAAAATAAATATTTAGGCTTCCAACCCATGAACATGGAGTATATTTTCATTATTTATTTCTTCTATTTTTTTCATTGGAGCTTTGTAGTTTTCCTTTATATATTTTGTACACATTTTGTTAGATTTATATCTAAGTATTTTATATTTTTTGGTGCTAATGTAAGTGGAATCATTTTTATCTAAAATGTTACTTATAGATGGTATTAGGAATATGATTGACTTTTATATATTAAACTTTTGTCTTACTACATTGATTCAATCACTTTTAGTTTGAGGAATGTTTTGTCTCTTCTTTTAGATTTTCTACATAGATGAACATATCATCTACAAGAAAGGTAAGTTTAGTCTCTTCTTTTCAATCTGTATAACTTTTATACCTTATCTTGTTTTATTGTATTAGTTACCATTTCCAGTACAATATTGAAAAGGAATGGTGAGAGGGGGAAATACTTGACTTGTTGCTGTCTTAGTAAGAAAGCTTTTAGTTTCTCACCATCAAGTTTAATGTTAGCTGTAGGTTTTTAATATTCATTGTCAAGTTGAGTAAGTTCCCATCTATTCATAGTTTGCTGAGAGTGGAAATGATCTTTAAAATTCCAGTATCCTCACATCTGTCTATGTCCATAGATATACCACTGGCATATCAAATGCTTAAGATAATTGAGTTGGTTGTGATATTGCTTAAATCTCAGGCATGGGAATAATGGGTACTTAAAATAAAATTTTTGAATGATGGAAAAAAATAATCTTACAGAAAAAAATATTAACTTTCTTGAGTAAGAAAAAAATATGCTCTAATCCACTTGTAATTACAGTCAAAAATTGTAAAACTCTACCCAAATGGCAAAGCTAAATTTGCCACTTCAAATTATGTATAAATGATAGCAAACTACTCAAAGGAACTACTTTAGTCAGTGTAATTCATTTTGATCTGCATATTTGAAATAATTTCTTTTCAAACAGAGTATTTTGACAATGATAATTACTAATTTTTTAATACATTAATAGTTAACTCCTAAATTTGTTTTTCAATTATTAAGTTTTAAACCATTTTAACACTGGAAATTGAAAACTATTTAAATAACAATATGGCCAAGAAAACAGGACTTCTGTTTAGGAATAAAAATATACACAGTTTCCGGTTGAAGTGCTGGGTACAAACACTCATTTAACTATTACTCATCAGTATATGTAGCATATTTAATCTAGTTCTTTGGTAGTTGCAAATTCAGTGTTAAATATTAGATATTTACTTTTATTTAAGTATATCTGACACACCATGTTATATTGGTTTGTGGTGTACAGTACAATGATTCAGCAGTTGTATACATTTCTCAGTGCTCATAAAGATAAGCATATCCTTAATTCTCTATCTATTTCATTCATCCTCTCACCCACCTTCTATCTGGCAATCACCAGTGTGTTCTCTGTAATATTTTCAAATGAAATTTAACAGGCTTTTTAGGGCAGCATGGCAACAACTTCCTGTGGTGATAGAAATGTGTTATAGTCCATTGTCCACTATGACAATGCCTAGTGGCATGTAACTGCTGACCACTTGAAATTTGTCCCGGGTGACTGAGAAACTAAGATTTAATATTTTACTTGAGTTTTATTAATTTAAACTTAATTTTAGTAGCCACATGTGGCTAGTGGTGAGTATGTCAGACAGCAAAGATCCCGGAGATTCAACTTTTCAATTGATCATTATTGAAATTATGGACAGAAAACAGTCTCTCAAGGTTACACAATGCAGACAAAAGTCCAACCATTTGGTATTTGAAAATTTGCCATTAAGTAACTTCTAACAGTTTTGGTAAATTTTCTTACATTTTTAATATAATGGAAATTCATAGAAGAGGAAATTGCTGTCAAGTATAGCTTATGGATGAGTGAGAGATTCACTGTACTTTGCAGAATGGCTGAGAAGAATTCAGAGGAGATATATTAAATTAATTTTTATGGGTTTGTTGTCATTCTTGTTGAGAATAGCTACTGTAGAGATGAGCTTCATTTAAAAAAAAAAACAAATGATAGTATTCTGACAAACCAAGAACTAAATAAATGCATTTCTTGAATTAGCTGAAAAGTTAATAACTTAATCAACATTTATTTATTACTTCACTGTTTCTGTAGGTCAGAAACCAGACCATGACTTAGCCGAGTCCTCTGCTTCAGGGTCTTTCAACAAAGCTGCTAGTCAAGGTGTTGTTTGGAGGTGCAGTCTTATCCCAAGACTCAAGTGGGGATGGATCCAAAGAACTGATTCTAAGCTCAGTCTTGTGGTTATTATCAAGATTTAATTTCACAAGGATTCTTATTAGTTTGCTGATTTCCATCCTTGCTGATGGTTGGCCAAATGCCATTCCAAGTTTCTTTCCATTTTGCTCCCTCCATAGGGAAGCTCACAACATGGCAGTTTGTTTCATTAAATCAAAAAGTAGGAGAGCCAAAGAGATAGCAATTGCAAGCAAGTTGAATATTACATTTTTTATGACTTTATTTCAGAAGTCACATCCCTTAACTCTTACTTTAGAAATACATCGCTAGGTCCAGCCCACAAAAAAGTGGAGAGGATTACAAAAGGGCATAAAAACTATGAGATGGGGATGATTGGTTGCCATTTCATAAGTGATCTATTACATTAACTAACTAATATGCCAAAGACTTTTTTTAGGAATCATGTGGTATTTCCCACTTATCAGAAGTCCTACCAAGAACTTAATATTAAAAATAAATAGAAAACTATGAAGCCATCAATGTGATATTTATTTACAATAAATTCATGCTTACAACTGAAATTCTATGAATATCAGTTCTTAATACTGTCCATTGTGGTTTTATATGGTGTCAGTAACTGAAAAAAAAAAGTAAAAGTTGGAAAAGTTCTAGAGGAATTTTTAGTTATCCAGCTTTGAATGCCATTTATTGTGATTTATTTAGTATTGTCCAATAGCTTGATTGTTTGCAACCTTCTAAGGTATTACTAAGGTGATAGTGATATGTGGTTTTTGCTACAAATTGCGCACGAACCTATAAAGAGTACTTGTCTCTAAAGATTAGCCTCTGAGTTGAGAATGGGCAAGGTACCCTAGTTTGAGGAAAGTAATTTATCATAGTCCTAAAGCCTAGGAAACTGGTCATCCATACAAAGCAGTTATTAATTACAAAGGCATCCATACATTCCATTCCTATGAATTTCACTTAGGAATTTTCTAAAGTGTTGGAAATTGTGCATCCCTGAATGGCAGAATTTAATTCTTATAAAATGCTAATAACTCTGTGGTGTTGTATTCTAAAAAAAATAAAGAGGAATTTAAAAACAAAGGGATATGCAAATCTTGTATTAGTTTCTACAAGATAGTAAAAGAGTTAAGATCAAATACATGAAGAGACATAGTCTAACACCGTGCATGCTCTCTTTCTCTTGGAGTCAGTCATTCCCCCTAGAGTTTTCAGTCTCCTTAATTTTTTTGAAGTACTTTAGCCCAGCATACACATGATTCTCTTTACCTTCTGTTCACAGGATATAGTCCCATCAACAGCAGTGAAAGCTTGTCATCTTTTCTTCAACACATAGTAAACTATGTAAACTAAGTAAACTATGTAAACTAAGTAAACAGTAAAATAAACTTCCACTTCCCATATAAAATCATATACCAAAGGTTCGCAATAATCAACAAATAAAATTAAATCCCCTGAATATATATTTACCTTCTCCAGCATTGAATCCCTCCGATCCCTTGTCTCATCTTTCCACTCTTACCTTACACTTCTACCTAGACTCATCTCCCCATGACCAACTGACAGGATTGAAGCTTGATTCCTTCTCTGGCTTTTTACATTTAGAAGTGCCTTAAGGTTGAGCTTCAGCTTTTTGCTCTACTTTGTCTAGACTCTGTTTAGTCACTGTCCCTTGAAGAAATTACCCACTTTAGTGATCATGTCTGAATTGGTATCTCCCAAATCTACATCTCCAGCAGCCCCGTCATCTTCTTTGAGCATAGGTCTGCGTGTGCAACTGCATGCTGAAGATTTGCACTTAGACAAATCTGTTACTTCTACTAAAAGACCATTGACACTGAATCATATTATATGCTAGAATAAACAAACTTTTCTTTAAAAGTTTGTCTGCTTCTGTCAAATTTAGCATTTTCCTCTCAGTTAGCTGGCCAACCATAAAATAAAATTTATGTTTGACTCTTGACTTGAAACATTGAGATTATTCGACCTTTCTTGAAAGCCTGAAAATAAGTATAAGATGTATCTCAGATGTTGTTGTAAAGATTAAGTGATATAAAACATTCAAGGTACTTAGCATAGTGCCCAACGTGTAATAAGCTCTTTTGTTGTTATAGCCCAGAATGTGATGATTTAGTATTTGAATATATACTTTTATTTTTTTTTAAATGTTTTATTTATTTCTAGGAGAGAGAGAGAGAGAGAGCGTGAGCAGGGGAGGGTCAGAGAGAGAGGGAGATACAGAATCTGAAACAGGCTCCAGGCTCTGAGCTGGCAGTCAGCACAGAGCCCGACGTGGGGCTCGAACCCACGAACCGCGAGATCATGACCTAAGCGAAAGTCGGACGCTTAACCGACTAAGCCACTCAGGCGCCCCTGAATATATACTTTTAAAAAGGGGCGCCTGGGTGGCTCGGTTAAGCGTCCGACTTTGGCTCAGGTCATGATCTCACAGTTGGTGGGTTCGAGCCCCGCGTCAGACTGTGTGCCGACAGCCAGCTCAGAGCCTGGAGCCTGTTTCAGATTCTGTATCTCCCTCTCTCTCTGACCCTCTCCTGCTCACACGGTCTCTCTCTCTCTCTCTCAGAAATAAATAAAACATTAAATTTTTAAAAAATTTATAATGTTATTGAGATTCCAGTCAAAATATCTATGAAATATTTTTTATACCTTCACAAAATATATCTAAACAGGCAAGAGTAGCCTGGCACATGCTGAAAAAGAATAATGATAGAGACATACCATATAAATTATTAAAGGTACTTTTATAGTTTAATTTTGTATCTGGTAAGCACCTATTTATATAGTAAGAAACTAATTTATAAACAAAACAATTCAGAAAATCACAAAGAAAGGGTACATACTGTCTGGACCACAAGAAAATTAAAAATTTTGTTTGTAAAAACTCAAAGTCAAATTAAAAAGGCAAACAATCCCATAAAAAAGAAATGTTTTCTCTGGTAGTTTAGATATTGTATCTATAACATATTAGAGTGCCTCTATTATAGCAATATGACCAGTATTGAGAGAGACTATTAATAAAAAGAAACAAACTATAATTATAAAAAGAAAGACAAACTATAATTTCATGAATGAAACTTAAAATCTCATTGAGGTTTTAATTTCAGTTTCTTTTACAAGTTAATTTTATTTTATTTTTTTGCTTTCTGTTGACCATCTTAATTTTTCTGTAAAAACTACTTTTAAAAACCATTGGAAAAATACGATGGTGATTAAGGACAGTAGTTTGGGCAAATTATCTTTAATTATATTTTCCTGCTTGAACACTTTTAGCAGATGGTGCCTTTTTTTATTGAAGTATAATTGACATACAATATCTTATTAGTTTCAGGTATACATCAAAGTGATTTGACATTTTCATACATTACAAAAGAATCCCCGTGATAAGTTTAGTTACCATCTGTCATCATACAAAGTTATTACAATATTATTAACTATATTCCCTATGCTGTGCATTATATCGCCATGACTTATTTATTTTATAATTACAAGTTTGTACCTCTAAATTCCCTTCACCTATTTTGTCTGCCTCTAATCCCTCCCACCTCAGGTAACCAACAGTTTGTTTCCAGTATTTATGAGGCTGTTTCTGTTTTGTTTTGTTTGTTCACTTTTTGTTGTTTTTAGATTCCACATGTGAGTGAAATCAGATGGGTTTTCCCTATCTGATTAATTTCACTTCGCATAAAACCCTCTAAGCCTATTCATGTTGTTGCAATGGCAAGATTTCATTCTTTTTTATGGCTGAGTAACATTTCTTGGTATATATACCACATATTCCTTATCCATTCATCTGTTGATGGATGCATAGGTTGCTTTCATGTTTTGACTATTGTAAACAATGCTGCAACTAATATAGGGGTGCATATATCTCTTCCTGGTGTTTTAGTTTTCTTCAGATAAATATCTGGAAGTGGAATTGCTGGAGCATATGGCAGATTTGTTTGTTTGTTTGTTTTTACTTCATATTGTTTTCTTTTTTTCTTCCTTAAATAGTTTATTGTCAAGTTGGTTTCCATATAGCACCCAGTGCTCACCCCAACAAGTGCCTTTCCCCATGCCCATCAGCCCCCTTCCCCTCTCCCCCACCCCCATCTACCCTCAGTTTGTTCTCAGCATTCAAGAGTCTCTCATGGTTTGCCTCCCTCCCTCTCCCCAACTATTTTTTCCCTTCTTTTCCGCCATGGTCCTCTGTTAAATTCCTCCTAGTCCACCTATATGTGCAAACATATAGTATCTGTCCTTATCTGCCTGATTTATTTCGCTCAGCTTAACACCCTCAAGGTCCATCCACTTTCCTACAAATGGCCAGATTTCATTCTTTCTCATTGCCATGTAGTATTCCATTGTATAAATATGCCACATCTTCTTGATCCATTTGTCAGTTGATGGACACTTAGGCTCTTTCCATGTTTTGGCTATTGTGAGAGTGCTGCTATGAACATTGGGGTACACGTGCTCCTATGCATCAGCACTCCTGTGTCCCTTGGGTAAATTCCTAGCAGTGCTATTGCTGGGTCATAAGGAAGTTCTATTGTTAATTTTTTGAGGAACCTCCACACTGTTTTCCAGAGGGGCTGCACCAGATGGTGTCTTTGAAAGGAACATTGTTTATAAGTGGGTTGAGAAAATATTGCCACATACCAAATTAAATTCAGATCTGTAGAAGTGTCTAAAGAAAGTTGAATGACTGAGAGACAACAGAATTAGGGCAAAGAAAAGAGAGTTGGGTTCTAACATGGTCCGTATTAATACTAATAGTCTGAAAACCCTTTATAAACTTAGAAGCTTAGACACATAGGGGCTTTGTAGAGAGACTGACTGAACAGTTTTGCTGTTAGAAAAAGAACCCAAGGGGGTTCAGAAATGATCTAAGTATAATAAACATAAAATAAAATATGACCATCATGTATCTATTATTGAAAAACAACTAATATTTTCATAGTTATGCACAATTAGGGCTTTCTAAACAAAAATTACCATCAACCAGAATAAAAGGATATTTGACTGGAAAACATGCCTTGGAAGTTGGAGACCTCTAGAGAGGCTTACTCTCTCCCCTGGAACCTTTTATTTACATTCCAAAGGGTTGCAGACGTCTAGGGACCTTCCCTTCTCCAAGAGAGGATTTGTCTGTGTTAGAAAATTAATGTCTTTTCCTCTCTCTGGAGGGAATAAGGGGCTAGTGTGCTGCAGTTTTTATGTAAACTGCAAAATTAATAATCTCTGGTTTCCTCTCTTGTTTTAGAGGCTCCCTCTATACACAAGGGAAACCATTTTCTCTCTTTACATCACCTCAAGGAAGAGAAAGGGACATATTGTAAATGATCTAGAAACCTGGTATTTATTTATCTTGTATTAAAAAATTACTATGTGTTTATGTCATTCGTGAATATTAAAAGCTACACAGTGAAGAGATTAGTTCTCCTTTCGTTGTTAATAGACGTTGCAACTTCCTATCATATCCTTATACTCACAGAATATGTATATAGTACTGGCTGTTTGCATAGTACTGTGGGCACCTATGTCTTTAGGGACCACAGAGCTTGGAGAAAGGGGACTTGCTAGCAAATGTGAAGGCAAGTGAGACCAAATAAGAAAACAAAACAATAAAAATACTTCTGAGGCTTGAAGCCATGATACTTACTTACCAACATTTAATAAGCTGAATTTGCAAAGTGCAAAGAGGAGTGGTCCCTAAATAGAGTTTAAAACCATTCAGAGAAGTGAAGAGAGAGATAAAGACAAGTTCATTGTAATAATTTTTTTTTTCATAATCAGAAATTCACTCTCTCTAAAGGGCTGGCCTTTATTCTGCTATTTGCTATATCCTTTTTGTAAATGAAAAATTATTTTAAACAATAATGATAATGACAAATTTTATTTTATCTGTTGGTTCATTACACGGTGGTAAAATGTCCCTATCGTTTTCAAATTGTATTAACAGTGAAAGCACAGTCTTGGAACCACTGTGTTAAATGATTTGTGTTGCTTATTTGGCTTATATCTGTAGCTTTAGCGGTAGCCTTTGATGGAAGTGGATGCACTGAGATAGGATGTGGTAGGATGAACCCCAGGTTTGGATAGCTCAGAGAAATGTCAAAAAAAAAAAAAAAACCCATTACGTCATTGTTAAATTTTAAAGTAGAAAATGAGCCACTATGTTATTGTATGCATTTTTATTTAATATATGTATTTAGTATTTCTCTAAGAAGTGAGGCATAGGAAAAGTTTTGCATAAATACAACATCAAGGCAAATCAAATTCTTTCCTCTGTTTTTTCTTAAAAGATATTGCTCATTTCCTCCTGAAGTTGAAAAACACTTTTAAACAGATTGTATTATTACTGAATATAGTTTTATGAAAATCCTTGAGAAAACTTCAGACTTTAACTTAGTTATGCACTGAATTCTCTAGGATTGAGAACCATCAGGTTCAGATACCTGAGATGCTTAGGAGCACTGGACTTTGAAAGATAGAATTGATAACCAAGTCTTATCTGTTGAATTTACTATCTTTGTGTCTTTTCACTGAGTTGGAGGGAAATTTAATTTTAATTTTGATACTGGCTTCCACATTGACTATTTTACTCATTTGTCAGTCTCTCTTTACTTCAGGGAGTGAGGACTCTGTTCTTTTATGCTGTATCCCTCAGTATATATGCTCAGTAAACATCTTAGTAGACTTGGGGAAGAATCAAAATAGAGAGAACAAATGTCCATCCTATCAAGAGCAGTACCTGTAGGAAACCATAAGACTCTGAACTGGAGACCACAGTTGTGATTCCAGTGACATCCATGTGGACACCACTGTCTTCAGGTTCACCCAAGTCAGTGAATAGAAAAATTGTGAATCAGTAGTAAAATAATTCCAGAGCTCATTTTCAAAAACTCATGACAGAGATCCTAGTATGAATATAATGTCATTCAAAATGTTCCTATCCTTTTAAATTTCTACCAATTTCAATTCCATTTCCAACAGGTTCTCCCAATATGGGCCCTTTTCCTAGAAGAAATCCCTTGTAGTTCCCAAAAGAGAGCTCCTTAACATAAAGAAAAGGTCATGTGTACTATCCCAACAATCAATAATGGCAAACACCCAGCTTTGTGGTTGTGTGTAGAGTGTATGAAAGATGTCCAGCTGACTACTATAGGCATAAAAAATGTGTAAATGGTGATTTCATTTTGCAAAATATTATTTAAATATATATACCTATAAGTATACATATGTATATCAAAGTTATACACTAAGCATTCAGTGAAGAGTCTGGATCATTTAAATGTTGTTCTTTCAACTCTGTAAAAAGAATTTGATCTTAGCATCTACCAGTAAATCTTAAACAATTCTGAAACTACATTGTTTCGATCATATCTGGAGTTAATTCAGTATTATGAATCTGACAAAATAGAGCTCAAAACAGAAGAATTGAGATAACATATGTACAATCTAAGTAATTAGAAGGATGAATAAGATACAAAGAGAACTGGATGGATATTAAAGAAGACTTTTTAATCTTTGAAAAAGTGTGTATAGCAAACTGCTGGCTTACAGGTTTATCCTCAAATTTCAGAAGAGCTATTGTGTTAAAGATATCTGTATATTTGTATATGTGCCTATTTGTGTGTATCCTGGGTTACTTCAAAGGAACTAGGACTAAGGTCAAAGGGGAGAGGGAAAATACAGAAAAGTGGATTTCTATATAATTCAGTAAAAAAAATCTAAAAATTTCAGTAAAAAGTCTTAAAATTTGATCAAGTGACCTT
Organism: Hyaena hyaena; assembly: GCF_003009895.1. NCBI lineage: Eukaryota > Metazoa > Chordata > Mammalia > Carnivora > Hyaenidae > Hyaena > Hyaena hyaena. Next base: position 259,341 of record NW_024081752.1, read on the forward strand.
ATGAAGTAGTAAAACTCCTTTCTTGCTCTCCAGTTTCTCCAAAAATTTCAAGCAAACGTCAGAGTGTTTGAGTAAATGTACATTCCAAATCTAAGATTCTAAGACAGTTAAAATTAAATACAAATTATTTTCCTGAGTGTGTACCTATCATAAATTCCTGTACTTACATAACCATTAAATATTAAGCTATAACCCTGATTTTAATTTGTTTACTGTTTATTTACTTTTTGAGACACACACACACACACACACACACACACACGAGTATGAGCGGGGGAGGGGCAGAGAGACAGGGACAGAGACAGAGACACAGAACCTGAAGCAGGCTCCCGGCTCTGAGCTGGCAGCACAGAGCCCGATGTGGGGCTTCAACCCAGGAACCATGAGATGATGACCTGAGCCAAAGTCGGATGCTTAACGAGTCACCCAGGTTCCTTCCCCCTCCCCCCCGATTTTAATAGTTACAAAAAGTTGTATTATTTTAAAAACTTTTCAAAGCAAGGGACACAAATAAAAAAACTCAACTTCTTCAGAAATGTGTTCACTAGTCTGGACTTACACCAACTCCTAATTCGGCATAATTCATTGGCTTGTTTTATCACTCCTTAACCTTCATCAAAGCTTGAATTACTCTTGTATACTGTTTATTACCCCTGACTCTTTCCAATTTTCCTCTTACAGGGACATGTTTTTACAAACTAGAGTCTGACATCTGGCTTGGCAACTTACTAACTTTGTGACCATGGATAAGCACATCACATCTCTGAGACGTTTTTGTCTTGTGTGAACCAGGGCCATACTCTCTCAACCCCTCTCTCCTTCTTTCTGTTTTCTCTCTCCATGGAAAGAGTTCCCTTCCCACCTCTGCAACACCTCCTCTTTTCTGTCCCCCAATTCACTTCCATGTCCCTTACACATGCCACACTGTCTCCCTCTAACAGTGGAGACCTTCTGCCAGTCCTCAGATTGATTTCCTGGATGATGTTCCAACTGATCTGAACTCAATACGCTATGTCTGAGGGAGGAGGAAAGCCCAGGGTGTCCCTCCTTCGCCATCTTAACTCCTCCCCCACCTCTCTGAGATGTTTTCATTTACTCACTTATTGTGAGTATCAAAGGGTATAATGAATATTATGTAATATTTAGCATGGAGTCTGACACAAAATATTAACTACTAATATTTGCAACATTCAAACCAATTGATTTTCCTGAGAACAAGTCGGGTACATATTCACTAAGTATTGGATAACTTTTGGAGTTTTAGTGCTTGAATATTTTCTAAGTTTTCAGCGTGTGTTTTTCATTGGAAGACCTATTTATCCATTCTACAAATAGACACTAATGCATATAATATGTAACTGGTAGACACTATTGTAAATACACCCCAAAACACAGTGAAAATAAATATAATTTATTTTATTTATTTTAAATAAATAATTAAGGTCTTAGCCTTCCTAGAGTTTATAGGTAGCGAAGGTAAATGCACATTTATGATAAATATTATTAGCACTGTGATAAGGAGGATAACCATTGAATCTGTTGTCCCACCAGGACCTTCTCTACATAAAATATGCATAAACATCTGAATTCTACCATTTTGTATATATGTAAATGTTTTGTGGAAAATATACGAATTTATTGATAAATATTATTGAACTTCAAGTAGCATTTCACATTAAGTATTTTCTCTATCCATAAATACAAGAAGTATAATCTTATAATATCAGGAGGGGGAGGGGTCCATGTAATTTCTTAACTTTAAGAAATTGGGCTCAAAGATCTATGATATCAAATGTGACAATATGAGTAGATAATCCCATATAATACTTACATGAGCATATATCAAGAAACCTATCAATTTCCATTATTCATATAATTGTATGAACAATGATAATCAGAAATGCTGTTTAATGATCACTTAAAGATGAATGATCCAGGTGTCTTTTCACAGTTTGAAAGTAGGTAAAACCAAGAAGAAAAAAAGAGAGGAACCCTTCCAAGGACGTCATTAGTTTCTATAATCCTTAATGTACACCTTTTCTCTGTGTAATTAGGTCTCTCTAGTCAAACTCAATTAGCTAATCATGTTTTTAAAATTTATTTTTGCAATTTTGGTTTGATTTAGGATCCTTAATATTTAGGAGAAAAATCCGATTGAGTTTGTACAAAACCCAGTACATTAGCAGCTGTCTCTTCCTCTTCCTATATTTCCATTTTTATTCCTTGCACTGACTCCAATGATCTTATGCTCAAAGTTGCATTTATAGCATTCTCTGGGGAAATTTTTTACAGCTATGTTCTGAAGCAGGCAGCAGAACAAGAAAATAGTTGCTCAGATATGTGTGAAAAGAAATAGCAGGTATGCCAAGATATTTGGGGGAAATGTGTGAAAGCTGTATTTCTGTAGATGGAATGTGAGTTAGGTCAACTATATTTAGGAATTCACCTGATTATACCTATTTCATTTAATTAAAACACAACTTAAACTCCCATATGTCCAAAAGAAGTTTGGGTAAATTAGATATTAACTCTTTATAGCTGCAAAGGTAATATTTATCCCCCCAAAAGTAAAGAGAATGTAAGCATGCTGTATAAAGACACCATTCCTAGCACTTAGTTTCCTCTCATAAGTTTAGCTAAAGAAAAAGAAGAATGTAATCAGCAAGTCGATTATATGTCAAAACTTATACACACTTATATTCTATTATGGAACAGAAATTTGAAAAAACAAGCCTAGGGGCACCTGTGTGGCTCCGTTGATTAAGCATCTGACTTCAGCTCAGGTCATGGTCTCACAATCTGTGAGCTGACCCTGGCATCAGGCACTGTGCTGACAGCTCAGAGCCTGAAGCTTGCTTTAGATTCTGTGTCCCCCTCTCTGTCTTTGTGCTTCCCCAGCCCTCCCTCCCTCAAAAATAAATGAACATTAAATTTTTTTATTTAAAAATCTTTTAATTAAAAATTTTTTAATGTTTTTTATTTCTGAGAGAGAGAGAGAGAGTATGAGCAGGGGAGGGTCAGAGAGAGAGGGAGATACACAGTCTGAAGCAGGCTTCAGGCTCTGAGCTATCAGCACAGAGCCCAACACGGGGCTCAAACCCATGAACCGTGAGACCATGACCTGAGCTGAAGTTGGATGCTTAACTGACTGAGCCACCCAGGCTCCCCTAAAAAAATTTTTTTAAAGAAAAATAAGAAAACAAACCTAAATTAAGAGGTAAACAGGCCTGGATTTTCAGTCTTTGACTCACAAGTTAGTGAGGTGTTGGACTAAGGACCTGAATTCTTGTTTGCTTTATCAAAATAGGAGTATTTTGGTTGCAAGTGACTGAAAATCAACAAAAAATATCTTAGGAAACGACAAGGGTGAAGCTCAAGCTAACTTGAACCATCACAGTTTCTCTCTTTATTTCCTTTACCTCCTTTCTCTTATATCAGTTTTCTTTTCATGGATTTTCCACTAGAAAGCAAAAGCTGTGTTTCTTGGATCTACTGGAAACATCCCAGAGAAGAACTCTGATGAAACTGGCCTACATAAATTGTCTACACATAAATCCAGGGAGATGGAATAGTGTAATTGACAGCACTGGAATGCCACGGCTGAAGTGAGGAAAGGAGTGGTCCCCGAATAATATATAATCATACCTGGCACATATACATAGAGATTTTCTTTTTCTTTCATTCCCTCTACTGGGGATGGCATAATGGCTGGAATGACTCTAATATCTTAGTTCTGCTGGATCTCCTGTCTCTGTAGTCAAACTGGGTTTATTTTATCTCTTTAAGAATTTCTTTGAAATTCAAGTTTGTTCAATAAGAAATTGGTCTCTAAGGGAGAAGATAGCATGATATGGAAAATAAGCACACATTTGGAGATTAATACAGACAAGTTCTAATCTCCCTTCTGCCACCTGCTGGCTGTGTGCCCTTGAGTAATTGGTTATTCCGTAGCTCAGTTTCCTCATCTCTAAAGTAAGGATAAGATCAATGCAATAACATTTATGAATGGCTTAGCAGAATGTTTGGAAACCAATAAATAAGTGATAATTCTTATTAGCATAGTTCTGGAGTTCCTTTATTTTCCAAGAAATCTTTACTTGTCAACTCATTTTACCCAAGAGAACCTTGAGCCCTGAAGATGACCAGTAAATAATCACTGAGCATTAACCTTTAGTGTTCTTGATCTTTAAATATTTCCTTTACAGACAGCTTTTTTTTTTAAAGAGTGTAAACCAGAGGAATAAATAAAAATTTCATCAGCTGTGAATCCTAATTTCAGTTTTTTCATTCACATATGTTATGATTTTGAAGTCTTTAGCGTCTTCTATTCTATCTAGCCCAATCTTCTGATCCATAAATCTAAAATGAAATGCTGTATCTCAATATCACAGCTTGCTTGAGAAGACGTAAATGGTAAAGACTACTATAAGAACTCAATTTTTTAGAGGCACCTGGGTGGCTCAGTCAGTTACCCATCCAGCTTTGGCTCAGGTCATGATCTCATGGCTCATGGGTTCAGGTGTCACATAGGGTTCTGTGTTCACAGCTCAGAGCCTGGAGCCTGCTTTATGGATTCCGCGTCTCCCTTTCTCTCTGCCTCTCCCCAGTTCATACTGTGTCTCTCTCTCTCTCTGTCAAAAATAAATAAAACATTTTTAAAAATTTTAAAAAAAACTTTAGTTTTTAATAGGAAGCTATAATTACCGGTAGAATTAGGTTGTTGAAAAACATATAGCATACTAGATGTTTTCATTACTCATATTAATCAAAGCTGGTCTTAAATATTTCAGTGACTCTGAAAGTTCTGATGACAAGTTTAAAAAAAAGCAAATTTCTTTCATAGCGAGGACTCATACCACTCCAAGGCATCTCTTAAATATAACCTTTTTAACAAGTACATGCCTTTTGAAAAAAAACGTTTTCATGATATTCTGTCTGCTACATTGGATTAGGCATATGGAGGAAATCACAGATATAGGTTACCTGATTTTGTGGTGCTTATATTCTGTTGGGAAGAAGATACTAGAAAGAGCAGTAGGAATAAGTGGATGAGGCAGTTATGGGAGTGGGTTGTTCAGATCTTCTTTTAGGACAGAATATCCATGCTGAGGCTACTTTGTCCTCACACTCCTTTAGCTAATAACTCTGCAAGGTGGGTATATTTAGGCCATTTCATTGCCCAGCGTTGGACTCATCCAGGGGGCAGATTTTGCTCTGGGGCTTCCCATCCATAGGAGAAAACCATCAAGGTTTTCTCTGAGCTACACTAGACTCTTAGGTTCTTATTTTCCAACCCTTCTTTCTTCTTACTTTTCATAGAAGTCAAACCTGCATTGGGATCTGAGGGCTCTTCCCACTCTCCCGTACCTTCCCTCTTTATTTTTCGTGTTTCATTTAATAAGTCTTTTGTGTGACTAATTCCATCCTGTTGTCTCTCTCTCAGAGGAAATACACTGATACAGTATCCAAATAAGCATTAAGATAAACGCTTCTTAGATTGGAGTTCCCGTTTTATAGGGATATTAAAATCATAATGGAATCGTTTAGTTCTTTTCAAAGGGCCTAATGAAAACCATATGTTTAACCTGACTAGTTCTGCGTAAATTATTACTAGTTACAATTAGTTTGCTAGAAGAAAAGTGAAGGGCTCGATGTTTTCTGTTGCCTTCCTATCCAAAACCTTGTTTTTAGAATGGCTTTCATCCTCAGCTTTACAACCCCTTGGCCTTAGTCACAAGTGGTTGGACCAAGAGAAAGACAGTCCCTGGAAAGTCAGTCCTTGTCCTAAGCTTAGATAATACCATTTTCTGTAGGAAGACTATGTACAGTAAACATAAGGATTGTAGCATATGCATGGTATATCCTATAGCTGGAAGAACATATAGATGTGTGTTAGGTTGCTGGTTTGAGTTCTATACAAAAGGATGACAATCATGAGGAAAAAGGTCAAAAGCAGAGAAGAGAAAATAAAGACCCGAGAGAGAGAACAACCTTGTTTTCCTTTTCCACTTCCATCTCAGGTCACTAAGTTCAGTCTGTACATGCTCTGTCTATTAAGCATCACAGGAACTTAACCGAATGTTCAAATGATTAGGGTATAAGCGATAGTTCAGTGGTAGTAGAAGGTAAGCTTGAACTGATCACGTGGAGCAAGTTACTTACAGTAAGTGAGTCCAAGGATGGGATGAAAAGTGTGAAATGTATACTAGAGATAACATGGAGTCAGTGAGATCCAGAGACCCTCTCAGGAATTAGGTGAAAGTTAAATTACATCACTGTAAGTCAAGGATTCTTATTCTGTTCAACAGATGCTCTAAACATTGTTGGGGTCCCAAAGTCCTAGTCATTTAGGACATTATATAATGGCAAAATTCAAGGGCATTTACACTGCACTTATAAATCAACTGATTCAAGAGAGATAATACAAGTGGTTTCAGGGAGGAACTTTAGGGAAGAGAAAAATGTCATTTCTTTGGTGTTATTGAGGTGGGAAATGTTTGAAATAGATATTTAATGATAAATACTGATTTTATAGACATTCTGGTAGAGGAGTCTGCATGAACAAAGTAGTAAGAAACACATGGATGAGATTTAAGCAAAGACTAATTAGTTTTGTTTAAAACATAGGTTCTATATGGTAAATGGCAAGGGGGGGATATAATCTATTTTATGGAGAGTCTTGATGTTACTGTTAAAGACATCCTGAAATAAAAACTGACAAAACTTGATGACTGTTTGTAAATGGTGGACTAAGAAGAAGGAAGAGTCCAGAAAGTTTCTTGCTAGGAAGAATTGAAAAGTGGCAGTCCAGAAGTGCCTTGGGTGGCTCTGTCGGTTGTGTGTCTAACTCTCAATTTTTGCTCAGGTCATGATCTCACAGTGATTGTGTCCCATGTTGGGCTCTGTGCTGACAGCACAGATCCTGCTTGGGATTCTCTCTCTTCCTATCATTTTGCCCTGCCCCCACTTGCACTTTCTCTTTCTCTCTCAAAATAAATAAATAAACATTTAAAAAAGTGGTAGTCCAATTGACTGAAATTGGGAAATCAGGTGAAAGAATAATTTTAGAGGAAGATTCAGCAGTGCGGACGTGAAATAATGAAACTTTAGGCAAGAGTGGAAGGCTTGAGAAAGCTACATAGGCTTCCTAAAAAATTCAGTTAGGTTTCTTTTTTCAATATCTAGTTCTCACTTTAAAGCATTCTTTCTCATGGGTTATTGCAGCCTCTGCCACTCAAGAGTCCTTATGCCTCCCACCTTTTATTTTATCTAATATAAGCCCTTTCACTACAGAGTGAATATATTTGTATAAATATCGAATTCTTCCAAGATTATTTATATTTTAAACCTTATCATTATTCCATGTAAGGAATGTGAAATATCAGTGATCAAGCTAAGAGAGGCATGCTTTGGCATATGAGGAAAGAGCCCTTCCAACCCTGCGAAAATGAAACCATAATACATCCTGCCAACTCTGCTTATTATACACAAGGTATTCATGGCCTGTAACCTAAAAGTATGGAGCAAGAGAAAAGTGTGGATGTATAGGTTGATATGTAGACTCAGGAGTTGTCAACGAAAAATAAAGGAAATTAATTCATTTATTCTGCAAACATTTGCTATGAACTAAGCCTTCTTCTAAGTGATGGGGATACGATAGTGAAAAAGCATAAAATACCTGCCTCTGTGAATTTTACATTCAAAAAGAGAGAAAGACAACAAAAATATATTAATAATCAGTTAATGCACACATTTATATGTAATTCATTCAAAATTGTTAAGTATGCTATACAACAGGAGAAGGAGATGGAAGGACTAAAGAACAGGATGGAGAGAATGTAATTTTAGATAATCAGGAAGGTACCATTAGGAAGGGAACTTTGGAGGCTATTTGAACGGAATGTGTTGATGAAACATGTGAGAATCTAGAAGAAAAGGAGCTTCTGGCAGACACAATACCAGTGTTGCCATCACACTGATAGCTGGAAAGAGAAGTGAAGTGAAACAGAATAATCCCTGTTGCTGCAGCTGGTCCTAAGATTCTAAAAAGTACTCATCATTTTCCTCTTGCACCACTCATTGTATAATTTCAGTAACCTTAAACAGGTATCACAGCTGGTCTGGGTTGCTTTTTTGCCTGTTGGTGTGACCTACACCATCCCCCAGAGTTTGAAACCTTAATCGTCGTGGCTTCTTGCGCCATTGCTGCAACTGTCCATTTATTGTTATCACTGGGCACAGAAACCCCAAGCAATTCCCCAGTGAATTCTCTGGATTCCAGGCATAGCCCTCCCTGATCCCACTGCACAGAGTAACACTTGCTCAGGTGGATGACTAGAAGCAATTACCCTCTCTTTCTGATGGTACAGTTAGTATCAGTAGCATGAAGAGGCCAGAGAGACTAAGGGGTAGTTGCAGCTTCAACTTCAGTGGAACCTTTGCTATGTCTACTAGCTGAATTGTTCTTGCTAAAAACCAGCACTTCTAATCAGCCAGAGCCTAAGATCATGGTAATGAAAAGATAAATTCTATAATTGGTTCACTGCAGGTGAGAGTGAGAGAGGCACTCCTACTTCTGCCTCTTGGTTTCCAGATCCATGTATTTAATCTACAGAGGGCAAAGCACCATATATCAACTGTCAGTCCAATGCATATACTATATCCTGGAGACAGTGCTCCGATCTGGAAAGTGCTGTCCCTAATCTGGTGCATTACTTGAGCCTTTAACAGACTATTCCACTGTGCAATTTAGTCAACTGCTTCTAAGTAATGGAGTATATAAGACTAGTGTGTCCCATGCTGTACAAACATCATTGCCTCTACTATTCCTTAAAATATGTGCAGCTCTCTGCAGCAATATTTTATGGAATACCATGTTAATAGATCAGCTATTCTGTAGGCTCTCAGTTAGTGTCACTATTAACGGCACTGTGGACAAGGAAGACAAACCTATATCCATCGTAAGATTCAACTCAAATAGGAACAAATTACTGTTCTCTCTAGGAAATGGTCCAATATGGTTCACCTGACACCATAAAAAAATTAGCTGTGTCTTTAAGGAATGATCGATTGCACAGAATCAGTTTTTTTGCGTGGCAAGCAGGGCATTCTACAGGAGATTTGAAGTAAAAGGGAGTTCATGGTATTAGGACTAAATATATTCTCCACTTCTATTCCATGATGCTCTCTCCTTTGTACAAGCACTAGATGATTGAAGAGAAATAGACTGACAACTGTATGATGGCTTAATCTATCTGGAAATTTTGTTTAGAACTTCTGGGGCACATCACTAGAAGCTATGTGCTATGTGGCTTTTTTATAGAGTTATTGACACATCTTTTATGCAGGATTTCTTGTATCTAATATTCAAGTCTTGTTCCTTTCAGGGCCTTGTTTAACAGGCAAAAGCTTTTTCCCCACATTTAAAGAGTCTGTATATACCCATACTTCAAGTGACTTTTCTCTATGTAATAATCAAGTCTGCCCACTGGGAGAAATATTCTTTAATGACTGTCATAAAGCGACCCCTGAATAGGTTTGTAATGATAGTTACAACAGTGAGAGCAATATAGTCCATCTTTATATTAATCAATTCTAATTTCTTTTCTTCATTAGGGAATTTCTCCATAAGGCTATAATTTGCCTCAGGGGAAAATCATAGGTACAATAGAAGTAGGTAACATGAGTTTGAGATACCTACGTATATATTTTTCTTATGCTCTTTGGAGCTCCTTGGGCTCAGTTTAAAACATACTATTTGTACCATGCAATGGCTACTGTGCGTATCTGACTACACGATTCAGTGGATGTAGTAATGCCAAGCTCATGGTGGATAGCCTCAATTGCATTCTCATTTGATGTTTCCGGTAACACATTGTTAATGTTAAACTTCATCAGAGAATTTTGCTCCAAGAAAACATCATTGGAGAAAAAATCTTCCCACCCTTTTGTGTTTCAGGAAACATGTAATGACCAAGGACCATCCTGCTTTTGCATAGTCTTAAGATGAGACCCACTTCTAGATATCCTGAAAGTATCTGATAAGACCCATCCCTAACCTTTGTCACAACTCCCATAAGACTCACACATGACTCATTTGTCTACCTGTGTCTGTCTAATGACAAGCCCTTTTCTTTTCTTTGAGATATTTATGATTAATGAATGGCTCTCCATTGCAATCATCTGAATAAAACCGTCTCCTTAATTGTCTATTACAACTTATCTTTTCTAACATTCAGCTGTTTTAGGGCCCCAGGATATGCAGGAGCTATTTTAGAAATGGTAAATAGTAATCTGTTGCATTCCTAAAATGTTTTATTACTATTATTTTAATTTATAGATTATTAGTTGGTTCTGTTACTAAGAGTTATGTCAAATTACTTTTATTTTATTTTAGAGAGAGAGTGTGAGCGAGTTAGGGAGAGGGGCAGAAGGAAAGAAAGAGAAAATCCCAAGAAGGCACCATGCTCAGGGCAGAGCTCTAACAGGGCTTGATCCCACCACCTAAGCCAAAATCAAGAGTTGGATGCTCAACCAACTGCATCCACCTTATACCCCCAATGTCAAAGTACATTTAAAAAACCTTTTCTACATTTATTGAGATGTTGGTTTTCCACTACTAATGTGATATATAGTACACAAAAATAATATCTAATATTAAACCAACAAAGTATAATGGTATATTTTACTTGATTGTATAGATTAACTTTTGTTATGTAATTGAAATTTAATCCTTAGTGTTTTTATGTGCCTGTACTTATGCATCTGTAGGATTTTTTTTTCTTTTTAGTAAACTTAACAGAACTTTTTATCAGACAAATACATTAGATTCATTTCACTAGTTTTCTAAAACTCAGTTGTCAAGTGTACTATGTTTTAGTGCCCATTTTCCTAATGTTTTGAAAGAATAATCTATAAAAGTAATCTTGTCCTTTGTCCTTTTTTCTTTGGTAAATATATCTTTAATATCATTAAACAATTTTAATTACACTACGTATCTAGCTATTACATTTTGACTCAGTTTTGAAACTTATTTTACAGAAAATAGTGTAGTTTAATAACATTTTAATAATTGTTATCGTGAATTTGTATACTATTACAATTAATACCTGTATGTATATTTGTATTTTCTTCTCCATCTTTAGGAATTATGGTTCCAAAATGCTATCTATCTTACAAAGTAATGATCATAATATAAGTAACACTTTGAGCAGTGCAGAGAGAAAAAGGGAGAGAGTGTTAGAAAAGCTATTTTTTAAGAAATATTTAATAGGTATTAAGTTTGCATAAGGTATTTTTAAGTAGTTTAAAAATACAGATTCAAATGCATAATGCTTTTTATAATCCTTATGTTAGAGTTTTAAAACAGCACGTATCTGATGTTTATTAATATCATAAAAGAGAATAGATTTTACTCCCTTATCTAAATCCCTCCCACAAACTCTTTTACCCCTTTGGGGGAGGGAGGATATTACTAGATGGTTGACAATGTCACCATCTATTCCATTGAAGGGTAAAGCTTATTCTCGTACTTATTCTCGTACAAGGCTGCAGCCTGATCTTTTGACCTCAACCACAGTCATACAAGAGGGTGGCAGCAATACATTTTCCGTAAGTGGGGCAACAGCAGTGCAATAATAAACTTGGTTCATCTTTTTCATACTGCTCATCGATATTCAAATAATGTGGTGTTCAATCTTATTCCAAGGTCATTTTGTTATAGAAGTATATATATCAGTATGTTAACAGTAATGATATCTTAATTTCGTGTTTCCAGAATGTTTTATTAACTTTTGTTTTCATTATTGATGTCTTTTAGTTTTCTATGATTATTGTACATGACTGTGTATTAAAACATTAAGGAGAAACATAACATAGAAAAATACTACTGGAAATATATCTACTAAAATATATACAGGGATTTAATCTGAAAAATTAAATTATGGTTATTCTTTTCTCTCTCCTCTGCCAAATGTTTACATACTTTTAACAACAGTAGTTAGAAAAAAGTGTTTTTACAAAAATGACTGAAGAAAAAGCTACCAAATATGGAATGAATGTGATAAGTTGATACGGCGGAGAGAACGAGAAATATACCCCATTCTACTCTTGACACTGACTAGCAAGCTTCCTTCTCTGAACAATTTTAAGCTTTCTGTGTCCTGAGCTTTTGTTCATGATGTCCAGTGTTAATGCCCCCTTTTATTTTGTCTTTTAATGTTATTTTTGTTGTTGTTTTCCTAACTCCCTCTGTCATTTTATTTGTGTTCAATTTTGATGATATCAAGTTCCCAAACTCTCTATAAGCACTGCTCACATGATAATGTTTCCCTTTTCCAATTTATTTATCATTGTTATTTTAAAATAATTTCAGATAAGGATGAATCTTTGATTCTCTCCAAGCAGAGCATTTCTGGGGATTTTGGCAATTAATCAATTAGCAATTGAACAGCCTTGTTATAAATGATCTCAAATACATTGTAAAATATGAGTTTGTTGAAATAAATACAGTTTAAATCTGCATTTATAATAATGTCTGGAAATAAATAAGTGTAAAATCACTGATACACGACTAGGCAGGGCAAGCTTCTTCTATAAATCTGTACTTAAGAAGTGGTTAACCAAGCTGTTTTTCTGTATTGAGGAATGTGGGTCATTTAAAGGGGAATTAACTGTATTCTAAAATCAATAAATTATGGCATGATGAGAAAATATTTTGCAGTGTCCTCCATGGACACATTAATGCTTTTCTAGAGACTGCGTAATTGCTTTGCTCAATTATTTGAAGAAAAGATTGGAATGCCTCCTTTGAAAGGAAACCAAATTAGAACTGTGTCAAACTCCACAGCAGCCAATCTCCAGGGGCTTTTGTGCAACAGCCGCTTCTTGGATTCCTGTAACGTTCCATTTGCAGCACTTAAATTGATTCCATTTAGGAATCTTTCAGAATCAAAGATGATTGCTCATGTATTTCTATAATTTTGCCTACTGGATACAACTGTGGATTAGAAGTTGTCACCAGATTAAGTCTCTCTCTTCTCCATCAAACACACATATACGTTTATATACAACCAAAATATATGTGTGTTTGTATTTTATGTAGTACACATATATATAAAATTTATATAATATATATAAAATTTATAAAAATATACAATATATATAGAATCTCAGACAAAAACAAGTACTTTTTTGAGATGGAACGGCTTCCACATACATTTTTTTCCCCTCTGAATTCACTATAATTCACTGAATTCACTATATTCACTAGAATTGAATATAAGAGACGGAGGGGGGCACCTTTTCCAGCTTTCTAGATGTAGCAAGACCAGCTATAGTTTTTGTTTCTTGTTTGTTTTTACACAGGACCTACTAAAAATAGCAAAGACTTTCGGTGGGAATTAGTGAAGTCCATCCCATAGCATTGTACAATTAACTTTATATAATTATACTTTTAAGAGCTACAAAGTATAAACAGTGGGATGGTCACTTTCTATTTCATCTTAAAGAAGAGATAACCCATCTCCAGTGAGATCAAGAGAATGGTTTCTGTTCTGGATTTCTTATTCAGACTTATTTTAAAGTTTATTTGTGTGTGTGTGTGTGTGTGTGTGTGTGTGTGTGTGTGTGTGAGAGAGAGAGAGAGAGAGAGAGAGAGAATCCCAAGAAGGCTTCATTCTGTCAGCACAGAGCCTGACACAGGGTTTGAACTCACAGATCATGAGATCATGACCTGAGCCAACACCAAGAGTCAGACACAACCTACTGAGCCACCCAGATGCTCCTCTTATTCAGATTTTAACAGTCTTCCCATATCTTGCAGGAACACTAGATCTTAGTTTGAGAATACTATTTCTAGACTCAGTGCTTTCATGTTCATTTTTGCGATTGCTTTCAGTTCTGAGTCTGCATCATTTAATTTTTATGGAAGCTTTGACGCTCTTCTTATAAGCTCTGAAAATGGTTGGTTTTATCAGTTGGTTTATGGTGCTGCAGTTCTAGAAATCTCTCTACTACCTTAGTACTAACTGCTATAATCCATTCCCTTTGCTTTGGTCATTATTCTATGAGAACTGTTGTGTTCGGGGGTTATTTTAAGCTCATACTAGTTTTTTTAAGGCACACTAGTTTTTACTTAGAATCCTACCTGAAAATCTTTTCTTCTCATCTAGGAGTGCCTTGATTAAAACAAAACATAATTCCTGGTGGCAGCAGCCCAGGGTGTTGTTCCCTATGCATTTCACATATTTGCTGCTGTGAGCCACCAGTCTCACTTTCTGTTGAAGGGTAGGGTCTGGTGACCAAAACTGAGGTGAGGAAACCAAAAGCACAGCCCAGTCCATATGGGGAAACAACCAGAGCGCCAACTAGCTCTTAGAAACAATACTTAATGATGAAAGCAAAATGTAAGCAATCCAGGGGACCTATCTACGGCAGCAAGTGATCAGGTACAACAGAGTGTGCTCTAAATGGCTATGCGTACAGGTACATGAAGGGAATATATGCACTGGGCAGGGAGGGAAAGAGAATGCCAATCTTGTTTATCCTGTTTCTGTAAGTACTGACTACTGTACTGGGATGGGATCAAATGGAAACCTAGGGACATCAAAGAACCAGGAATAACTGAGAAAAATAGAAACTAGCAAAACCAAAGCATGCTGACAGATTAACCTATGAAAATTGTTAAAATGTAAGTACTCTTTTGAAGGTCATCTAGTAGGAGACATTCCTTTAGTTGTGAGAATCAGAAAACTTACCATAGAAAGAAAATGAAAATATGGCTCTTATGAATGCAACTTTCAAGAAAGTACAGTTGGGTTTCTTGGGATGTAAATTTGTAAACTGCATAAGTAGGCTACTTTTTCATCTCTCAGGGCTATGTGATACTTCTCTGCTAATCATCTTGCAGGTATAAATGTAAAATAATTTACTCAAGGCCTTCTACCTCCTCCCTTACTCCTTTAACATTACACATCGCATCTCTGTATTTATTAACTGACATATATAAGAATTTCTTAGAAACATCCAACCTACCAGGATTGACCATAAAGAAATAAAAAATACAAACAGACCAAAAAGAGTAAGGATATTGAATCAGTAACCAAAATCTTCCCAATATAAAAAAACCCAGAACTAGGTAGGTTCACTGGTAAAATCTACCAAATATTTAATGAATTAATATCAGTTCTCAAACTCTTCCAAAACTCTGAAGTGGAGATTATATATATTCCCAAACTCATTTTATGAGGCCAGCACTATTCTGATACCAAAGCCAGACAAGGACACCACAAAAAAAGAAAACTACCGACCAATATCTCTAATTAGT
Organism: Hyaena hyaena; assembly: GCF_003009895.1. Lineage (NCBI taxonomy): Eukaryota > Metazoa > Chordata > Mammalia > Carnivora > Hyaenidae > Hyaena > Hyaena hyaena. The sequence goes on from NW_024081752.1 coordinate 274,666, forward strand.
ATAGATGCAAAAATTATCTACACAATATTAGCAAATTTAATTCAGCAGCTCATTAAAGAGATCATGCACCATGATCAAGTGGTGTTTATCCCTGGTATGCAATATGTTTCAACATATAAAAAATCAATAAATATATTATACTATGTTAATAGAAAAAGAGATAAAATCATGATCATCTCAATAGATGCAGAAAAAATTTTGAAAAAAATACAGCATCTTTTTGTGATAAAAATGGTCAACAAATTGGGTATCAAAGGTGCATGCCTTGATACAATAAAAGACAAATATTACAAGCCTACAGATAATATTACAGTCAAAGTTAAAAGCTTGAAATGTTTTGTAGGTGTCCATTCTCACCACACCAATTCAACGTAATAGTGGAAGTCCTACCTGGAGCAATTAAGAAAGAAAAAGAATTCGGGACACCTGAGTGGCTTAGTCAATTAAGTGCTCAACTTCAGCTCGGGTCATGATCTTGTACTTGTGAGTTCAAGCCCCAACTGGGCTCTGGGCTAACAGCTCAGAGCCTGGAGACTGCTTCAGATTCTGTGTCTTCCTCCCTCTCTCTGTCCCTCTCCTGCTCACACTCTGTCTCTCTTTCTCTCGAAAATTAATAAAGTTAAAAAAATAAACATTTTTGGGGTGCCTGGGTGGCTCAGGTCATGATCTCACTGTTGGTGGGTTCGAGCCCCGCATCAGGCTCTATGCTGACAGCTAGCTCAGAGCCTGGAGCCTGCTTCAGATTCTGTATCTCCCTCTCTCTCTGACCTTCCCCTGCTCACACACACTCTCTCTCTCTCTCTCAGAAATAAATAAAAACATTAAAAAAATATTTTTTAAAAAAGAAAGAAAAAGAATCTAAAAGGCATCTAAATCAGAAAGAAAGAACAAAAATCTTTGTTTGCAGATTATATGATTTTAAATATAGAAAATCCTAAGGACTCCCCCAAGAAATTGTTAGAAATAATCAATAAATTTGGTAAAGTTGTAGAATATAAGATTAGTATATGAAAAATCAGTTAGAGTTCTATAAACACATATTGAGCAATAAAAAAGAGAAATTAAGGAAGCATTCCCATTATAATAGACTCAAAAAGAATAAAATACTGAGGAATAAATCTATCCAAGGAGGGGAAGGATCTGTTTGCTGGATACTGTAAGATACTGATGAAAGAAATAGAAGAAAGAAACAAATGAATCAAAAAATTAATATTGTTAAAATGCTCATACTACCCAAGGCCATCTATATATTTAATACAATTCATATCAAAACCCCCATGTAATTTTTCAGAGAAATAAAGAAAATAATCCTAAAATTTGTGTGGAATCAAAAGATGCTGTATAGCTAAAGCATTACTGAGGAAAAAAACCCAAGCTGCAGGCATCACACTTTCTGATTTTATCCTATATTACAAAGCTATAGTAAGCAAACCTTAACAAGGATTTGACATAAAATAGATGCACAAACCAATGGAACAGAATAAAGAGCCCAGAAGTAAATCCTTATATACATGGTCAACTAATATTTCACAAGAAAGCCAAGGTTTAACAATGGGGAAAGATAGTCTGTTCAGTAAGTGGTCTTGGGAAAACTAGATAACCATGAGAAGAATGAAATTGCAACCCTGTCTCATACCACTGACAAATTAATTTGAAATGGATTACAGACTTAAATATAGGACCTGAAACCATAAGATTCCTCAAAGAAAATATCTATCTTGGCAACAAATTTTTAGATATGACACCAAAGTATTAGCAATAAATAAAAAGGCAGTAAATGGGACTACATCAAACTAAAAAACTTCTGCACTGCAAAAAAAAAAAAAACAAAAAAGAAAAGGCAACCTATGAAATGTGAAAAAATATTTACAATTCATATATCTAAGGGGTTACCATCTAAATTTATAAATAACTTATACAACTAAATACCAAAAAAAACAATAGATTAAAAAATAGAGGAACTTGAATAGGCATTTTCCCAAAGGCGATATACAAATAGCCAACAGGTATGGTAAAAGATGCTCAACATTATTTATTATCATGGAAATGCAAATCCACACGACAATGAAAGATTACCATATACCTTTACAATGACATTTATCAAAAAATAAGTGATAAGTGTTGGTGAGAATGTGAAGGAAAGGGGAACACTTGTGTTTGGTGAAAATATAAATTGACGCAACCACTATGGAAAACAGTATGGAGGGTCCTCAAAAAATAAAACTACTATATGGTCCAGCAATTCCACCTCTGGATATATAACCTAAGGAAATTAAATCATTAATTGGATGAGGTGTCTTCACTCCCATTTCATTGCAACTTTTTTCACAATAGTGAAGATATGGAAACAAGGGTCCATCAATGGATGAACAGATGAAGATGTGAAATACACACACGTGCGCACACACACACACACACTTTACAACTTTAATTCTCCCATTTGAAAAGCCTCCACTGGTGTATATTGAAATTACATAAATTTTTGTAATTAAAAAATTACATATTTGCCTCTGGAAAGATTTGTATGAGTGTGTTCAAAATGGTTTTTTGTAGATGGATATTATGGGTATTTTAAATTTTCTTCTTTTGTCTTATTTTTATTTTATCACTCTAAAGTAAATAGTTATTTTTAAATACGAATGACTTTAAATTAGTAGCACATTACCTTTACCTTGATATTGTAGCTTTGTTTCCTTACGATGCCACATAAATCTACTCACATAGTGATTAAGCCACATAATTTTGGAATGTAGAAAACACTTAAATAAGTCAATTTTCAACTAAAGGAAATATTATGTAAATACAAGCAAGTATGCACACCTGAATAGAATACGGTTGATAGAAAATGTAAATATTACATCTACATAGAACATAGCCTATGGTTTTCTATAAAATGTATAAAGCAACTCTCTAGTGGCTGGTAAAATTTAGTACTTATTAACCTCATCCAAATCTTACTGTGTAAATATCAATTTAAAATAATCTTATGTAATTCCTTTCCTTTTCTTTGGATACTGAAATGTATTTTTTCAAATTCCATTGAGAAAGTCGAAACTACAGGTTGAGAGCTTATATTATAGGTCTTCTTGATGTGAACTTGCTGTATATAAATGAATATACCATGGGCAAATGTAATGTTCAGTGTGTGAAAGGAAAATTTTTCTTGAGTAGGAAAACTTTACTTAACCAAAAACTTAAAAACAATTTTATGCCTTGGGAGGGCACACAGAATATAACACCCAAAAGCTGTCACTAGGCTCTTTTTAAATCTTTGATTTCATCACATAAGTTGGACATTTGTTCCAAATTTATTGTCTCTTTTCAGTTTTTATACAATGCATGCGTATTTTATGTCTCCCTTGCTTTGAGGGCTTTAAAACTAATGAAAACTATAATAGACTGGTTTGGATAAGATTCAGACTTTTTGGCAGACTCCTATGTAACGAGAGCCAGTATTTAATCAGATAGTATGTTTTAGTCTCTGGTTTTTCTTTTCAAGTTTGAACCAATGCTGTTTAACTTGACTGCGCATCCATCTCATGTAAATTTTTATTGTTTTTTAAGTGATAATATGTTAGATAGAAAATAGAACCTATCAGTTGTCTAAATGTCCTTTTATTAGTGTTTCAATTTCCAAAATAGATTTTTATTCAAGTCAATATTTCCATTGTATTATAGAAAGCAAACAGTGAGGGGCGCCTGGGTGGCTTAGTCGGTTAAGCGTCCGACTTTCGCTTAGGTCATGATCTCGCGGTTCGTGGGTTCGAGCCCCGCGTCGGGCTCTGTGCTGCCTGCCGGCTCAGAGCCTGGAGCCTGTTTCAGAGTCTGTGACTCCCTCTCACTCTGACCCTCCCCTGCTCACGCTGTCTGTCTCTCTCCTAGAAGTAAATAAAACATTTAAAAAATTTAAAAAAAAAAAAAGAAAGCAAACAGTGAAATGGATTTCTCTTTTTTCTTCTTTACCCACAATATTAACACTTTTCTAAGTTAATCTTTGAGACATTTGTTAATATAAACATTTTCTTACATAAGAATATTGTTTTGTTTGAGTAAGTGCAAACTTGAGGTTAAGAAGGAGCTTGAGATCTATATCTATATCTATATTCAAACACTTGATAATTCCTATTCTCCATATTGTTAAACCTGACTTTTAAATGACAATTACATTTTTCTGTTTTAGATAAAGCTATACAGTATAATAGTATAGACAGTAGAGAGATGAAGCAGAAAAGCCTCACAGACACTTGTGACAACTCAAACCCTTTGGTATAAGAAAATGTCAATTTTGGTACTGCAATCCCAAGGACATGAAGTCCACTGTGATTAGTCACATGACTCTCCTGTAGTACCCTACTGAGATACTGTTGCCATAGCATTGAAAAGCAGATCTTCAACTAGCAACAATTTGTAGATGCTATTTGTTCAATGTCAAATGATGTATCATTTTCTTTTAATAAAAATCATCTGAATGCATCCCCCAAAGAAAACTTGTCCCCCATTCATATCGTCAAGAATTGCTAATTATTTAAAACAGTAGGGCCAGGGTTATTTTAACATGGACACACTTTGTTCTGTTCATTAGATTTATGTTACCTACTAAAAAATGTGGAATGAAGTAAATTGGGGATGGAAGAATTCACTGTCGAGAGAAAAGTTAAAGCCCATGAATATAAGCCTATTTCTAAAGTAATCTACATAACCCCTGCGCTTCTCCCTGAGGTTAAAAGTGCATTTATATAAGTTATTTAGGGAATCATGAGCATCAAATATTCCTTTCTGGTGAGGTCATGCATAGGCATGTTTATAATTCCTATCAAACATTCAGAATTGATAATGTTGCTTATTTTAGTATATACTAGGTTATTAGAATACATGAGTGAAAAGATAATGCATGTTTTCTAAAAATGTATTCTCAACATCACTGCACCATGTAAATCAAATCTGATTTAAAGTCACCAAAGGGCAGCATCAGAAACACTTCTGTACTCTGAGAAAACAATGCATCAACTCATATATCCATAGAGATTTCAAAATTCTGTTTGCCTAGTAAATTGTGCCCAAGCTAGGCTAATCTACTTACCTCTAAGCAATTTATAATAAGAAATACATCAGAGTCCCTCTGAATCTTCAAAAAATTAAAGTTGAAAATTTAATGTTTTTTATAAAATGATAAATATTTTTACATCCTGAATATAATGAATTGACCACAACTAAACCAAACACATAAGACATAAAAACCTCCAAATTTAAATGCAGTTATTATATTAAGCCTACCTGTGAACACAAACCACTTATAATTCATATATATCTTAGAAACCGGAATCTACTTTCTGTAGAAAATTGAGACCAGTGTAATTTTAGCTTTTCTCTGTTAAGTTAAATAAAAAAATATAGTACAAATAGGTATGTTACTTACAAATGTCTTTTTAAAATTGTTTTTAATGTTTATTCCTTTTTGAGAGACAGAGTTCATGCAGGGGAGGGGCAGAAAGAGAGGGGGAGACACAGTATCAGAGGCAGGCTGCAGGCTCTGAGCTATCAGCACAGAGCCTGACATGGGGCTTGAACTCACAAAGTGCGAGGTCATGACGTGAGCTGAAGTCGGTCGCCCAACCAACTGACCCACCTAGGCACTGCTATAAACATTGTTTTGATCACATTACCTTTTTTTTTTTTTTTTTTACAAATAGTTTATTGTCAAATTAGTTTCCACATAACACTCAGTGCTCATCCCCACAAGTGTCCTCCTCCATGCCCATCCCCCTCACATTACCTTTTCTATACCTACCCCAGAAATATCTTGAATGAAAAATGTGCTGTTTAATAGCATGTTTTATTTTACAGAATAACCATGACTATGCTTATATTACAGTAGAATCACTTCTTAGGTGAGATGTCTGTTTATATATTTTGCATATATTTTAACTGAATTTTTGTTTTTTGTTTTTTTTTAATTGACGTTTTAGTGCTCTTTATATATTTTGGGTTAAAAGATGTATTTTGCACAAATTTTTCTCCTAGACTGTAGTTTGTCTTTTTATTTTCTTAACAGTGATTTTGTATTGTATGAGGTTTAATTTTAATCAATTCCAATTCATCAGTTTTGTTAATATGGATGATTTTAGCGTTATAGCTAAAACTCCTTGAAAAATACAAAGTTACATAAATTTTTTCCTGTGTTTTCTCTAGAAAGGCTAGTTTTGCAGTTTACATTTAGGTCTGTGATCTATTTTCAGTTAATTTTTGTGAAAAATGTGAGGCAGAAGTCTAGTTTCATTCTTTTGCAGGTAGATGTTCCATTGTCCCAGCATCATTTATTGAAAAAGTATCCTTTCTCCATTTAAGTGCCTTACTCATTTCTGAAAGATCAATTGACTGTGTGGACTCTTTATTCTCTTCCATTGATCGCTATGTCTGTCTTTTGCTGATCCATGCTGTCTTGAATATTGTAAGTTTATAGTGAGTCTTACATATGGTACTGTCAGTCCTCCAACTTTCTTCAGTATTATGTTGGCTATTCTGTATGTTTCTCTTTTCCATGTATACTTTAGAATGATTTTGTGAATATCTCCAAAATATTCCAAAAATATCTTGATGAGCTATTGGGCTGTGATTGTATTGAATCTGTAGATCAAGTTGGGAAGAGACATCTTAATAATATTGAGTCTTCCAACCTATAAAACTGGAATATCCTTACAGTTTTTAGATTTTCTTTAAGTTTTTTCATCAGTTTTTTGTAGTTTTCCACTTGTAAATCTATAGACATTTTGTTAGATTAATACCTAAGTAGTTCTTTTTTGTATGCTGTTATAAGAGGTATGTTTCTCTTAACTTTCAAATTCCATTTTTTTTGTTGCTAGTGTATAGGGAAAATAACTTTGTAATATTAACCTTATATCTTGTGACTTTGATATACTCCCTGATTAGGCCTAGGCATGTTTCTGTTTTCCTATATATGCAGTCATATCATCTGCAAATGTAGGCAGTTTTATCTTCCCAGTCTATATAACTTTATTTCTCTTTCCTGTCTTATTGCATTATTAGGACTTCCAGTATGATATTGATTAGAAGTGGTGAAATAGGAATTCCTAGCCTTATTCCCACTCATAAGAGAAAAACATGCAGTATATCATCATTAAGTATGATGTTATCTGTAGGCTTTTTGTAGATGTTCTTTATCAAGTGCAATTTTCCCTTCTATTACTAGTTTGAAAATTTTTACTATGAATAGATGTTGGATTTTATGAAATGCTTCTTCTACCTATACTAAATAAACATATGATTTTGGTTTTTTAAGCATGTTGATGTGGTGAATTATGGTGATTAATATTTGAATGTTGAATCAGCCTTGAATATTTGCATTAATCCCACTTTGTTATGGCATATAATTCTTTTTTTACATTATTTCATGCAATTTATTAATTTCTTGATGATAAAATCTATATTCATGAGAGATATTAATCTATAATATTCCTTGCTCAAATTATCTTCATTTAATTTGCTATTAAAATAATACTAACCTCATAGAATGCGTTATGAAGTATTAACTTTACTCCTACTTTTTGGGGAGTGATTGTGAAGAATTGGTATCATTACTTTCATAAAGTTAAGATAGAATTTTCCGGTAAAAACATATGGGCTTGTGCACTACCTTTGGGAATAATTTTGATTCACTTTCTTTAGCAGATATTGACCTATTCAGAGTATCTATTTCTTTTTGTGTGACTGTTGGTAGTTCGTGTCTTTTAAGGCTTTAATCCTTTTCATCTAAGTTATAATAATTGTGAGAAAATAGTTGTTCATATTATTGCTTTATTATCCTTTAATGTCCATGGAATTAGTGTAATGACCCCTTTTTAATTTCTAATGTTAGTAATTTGTGTCCTCTCTCTTTCTTATTGTTTAGCCTAGAGTTTTATCAATTTTATTTTATATCGAAGAATCAATCTATCAATTCTTTTCAAAGAACCATGTTAGATTTCATTGATTTTCTCTATCAATTTCCTATTTTTAATTTCATAGTTTTCTCCTCTAATTTTTATTATTTCTTCTGCTTTTCTTCTGCTTGCTTTAGACCTAAATTGTTTTCTCTCTAGTTTCCAAAGGTGGAAGCTGAGATTATTCATTTTAGAGTTTTCTTCTTTTCTTCTATAATAGTATAAATTTGCCTTTAAGCACTGCATTCACTGCTTTCACAAATTTTGATAAGCTATATTTTAATTTTTATTTAGTACAAAATTTGTTAAAAATATCTTGAGACTTTTTGACCTAGTGTCATATAAAATCATATTGTTTTATATTCAAATATTAGGGCTTTTCCAAGTATCTCTTTGTTGCTGATAGCTAGTATTAATTCTGATTTAATTTATTGTGGTCTGAGAACATAACTCTGATTTCTATTCTTCTAACTATGCTAAAGTGTATTTTCTGACCTAGTGTGGTTTATCTGTGTAAATTTCCACATATGCCTCTGAACAAGATATTGATGTTATTTGATGAAGTATATGCATTAGATCAAGTTGATTGAAAGTATTCTTCAGATCAATTTCATTCACATTGATTATCTGCCTGCTTGATATATCAATTGCTAATAGAGGAGATTTGAAGTCATCCACTATGATAGTATATTTGGTGACTTCTCTTTTCAATTGTCAAGTTTTCTATCATGCATTCTAATACCCTACTGTTAGGTGCATATGTGTTATGGATCACTGACTTCTTGAAAATTGACACTTTTATCATTATATAATGTCTCTCTTCATCCCTGACAACTTCCCTTGTTCTTAAGTTGGCTTTGTGTGAAATTAATATAACTACTCTACCTTTACTCTGACTAGTGTTATCAAGGTATATATTTCCCAGTTTCTTTATTTTTAACCTATTGGAATCAATTTTTATTGAAATGGATTTCTTGTAGATGTTTTAGGGAACTTTTTTATTCAGCACCCCCTGATAAATTTTCTTTTTAAAATGTATACTAATGACTAAAGTGATCATTGATATAGTTGGATTAATTTCTACCAAGTTTGTAACTTTTTTGTTGTTACATTTCTTTGTCTTTTTTCCCCCTGCCTCATCTGGTTTTAATACAGCATTTTATGCAAAACATTTTATTTATTTTCTTAGCATATCAATTATATTTATGTTTCACTTTTTTAGTAGTTGCTCTAGAGTTCACACTATGCACTTCCAGCTAAGCCAAGTTCATCTTCTAATAACTCTGTGTTGCTTCATGGTTAGCACAGATACTTCATACCTATATTCTCAACTCCTTCCTCCCATCCTTTAGGACACAGATGTCTTTTTTTTTTTTTTTTTTTTTTATTCACCTGTATGCTATACTGTCCAGTACTTAAAACAAAAAAAATTATCTTTTCAGGCTAAATTAGTGGCTCAGTTCATTAAGTATCTGACTATTGATTTTGGCTCAGGCCATGATCTCATGTTTCCCAGGCTTGAGCCCTGCGTTAGGCTCTGAGCTGACTGTGCAGAGCCTGCTTGGGATTTTCTCTCTTCCTCTCTCTCTGCTTATGTTGTCTCTCTCAAAATAAATAAATTAAATAAACAAATGTTTTTTAAAAAATATCTTTTAGATCAACTAATGATAAGAAAAACGATTTTATCTTACTTTTATTTATGCATTTTTTCTTCCTCCTATATCCTTCCTTTCTTTATGTATATCTGAATTTATGACCTATATCATTTTCCTCTTAAGAACTCTTTAATATATCTGGCATGACCGGAATGTTAATGGCAAATTCCTTCATTTCTCTTTGTCTTAGAAAGACTTTAATATTCCCTTCAGTTTTGAATGATAATTTCACGGGATATAAGATTTTAAATTTTTCTTCCTTTTTTTCCTTTCAATCCTTTACACATTTCCACACTTTTCTTGCTTACATGGTTTCTGGCAAGAAGTCTACTGTAGTTCTTATGCTAGTTCTTTTTTTGTTTGGCCTCTCAGGATTTCATGCTTTGATTTTGGTTTTCTGAATTTTAATAGATATACCCAAGTGTTTTGTTTTTGTTTTTGTTTTTATCCTGCTTAGTATTTTCTGAGCTTCCTGGATCTGTGGTTTTACATATGTCATTAATTCTGGAAAATTGTTGGCCATTTTTACTTCAAATATTTATTCTGATTTATTCTTTTGTGTTTGCATTTGATGTAATATTTGATACATTAGAGTTTAAATCTGCCATTGAGTTACTTGTTTTCTGTTTATTCCTTCTGTTTTTCACTCCTTTATTTCCCATTTTCTTTTCTCCTTTGGGTATCTACTGTATTTGGGGATATCTCTTTCCATGTTTTTTTATTTAGTGGTTTCTCTAGAAATTACACGATAAATACATAACCTGCCACTGTTTTTTACTACCAGCATTTTGATCATGTAAGTGGAATGTAATGATCTTGTTACACTTGAAATCATTTTACCCTCCATCTTTTATGACATGGTTGTCTTTAATGTTAAGTCCATATACATAGAGAGCCACATTAGATAATGTAATATTTCCCTCATTTAAAAAAAAATCTCAAGGGTAGAATTATACCTATTATGTTTGACCTTTTATCTCCTCTTTCCATTCCACTATTTCTTCTTCATACTTGATGCTCCAGGTTTCCTTCTATTATTATTTCCTCTCTCTCTGTAGGGCTTTCTTTATCATTTTGTTTATAGCAGGTCTGCTACTGACGTATCTCTCAGTTTTCCATGGTCTGAGATTGTTTTTATTTCTGCTATGTTCCTGAAGGATATTATGTCTAGATATAGAACTTAAGGCTGTCTTTTTTTTCATTATGTGAAAAATATTTGACTGCTCCCTGTGGTTGCTAATGAAATCCTCTGTTGTCAGCCAAATTGTCATTTCCCTAGAGATAATACATTACATAATTTTTTACTATTTTCAAGATTCTTTTCTTTGTCTTTTATTTAGAAACAAAATATTCATTTTTATGTGTTAGTGTACAGATTTCTTTAGATTTAGCTTCTTGATCAAATTTGGAAAGATTTCAGTATTCATTTTTTCAATCATTTTCTTCAGCCATTTACTTTCTTTGGTATTCTGAAAACACAAATATCACATCTTTTTTTAAAAAATATTACTACAAATATTACATCTTTTATAATGGTCCTAAAATTCTTGAATCTTTGTTAATTTTTTAAAAATTTATATTCTCCTTGGGTGTTCAAATTTTATTTTCTAAAATTTTTAGGGGCACCTGGGTGGCTCAGTCGGTTAAGCTTCTGACTTCAGCTCAGGTCATGATCACACAGTTCGTGGTCTCGAGCCCCGCGTTGGGCTCTGTGCTGACAGCTCAGAGCCTAGAGCCTGTCTTCAGATTCTGTGTCTCCCTCTCTCTCTCTGACCCTCCCCTGCTCATGCTGTCTCTGTCTCTCTCTCAAAAATAAATAAGAAACATTAAAAAATTTATATCTATATATATGTATATATATATAGAGAGAGAGAGAGAGAGAATTTTATTTTCACCTGTTTCAAGAGGGTCTGTAAATTTTTGGAACGTTTTTATGATAATTTTTTTAAAAATGTTTCCTAAATAACTTCATCATCTGTAACATTTTGATGTTGACACCTCTTGCTTATTTTTCTCATTGATGTTGAGATGTTCTTGCCTTTTGATATGACAGGTGATTTGGAATTGTGTTTTGCACCTTTTCTGAGTTATTTATATTTTATTTTTTCAGTACACCTGTTTGGGCTCAGAATTCATGGCCTAATTTTACAGCCCATGATTCAAATAGCCATTTAATTCCAAAGCTTTTGCAGTGCTATTTTGATATACACTTCTTATGTGCTATCCTGCCAATCCAAAAGCTGGGAAGTATTACACAGTGTGGTCCAGTTTTCAAAGCCTGTATTGCATTGCTTCTATTTGCTTCCTGAATGGCTGAGACTTTATATATAGATTCATGTGGCCTGTTTGTTTGCTTTCTGGATTCACCCTTATTATTTAATTAACAACAAACCTAGTACTCAACCACATACACATTTCTCCACAGTTCATTTCATTAATAAAATATAATATCCTGTTATGACACCATAAAGAGACTCAACCTAGATTTTCTTTATCCAAAGAAGTGAGATTAATAAAAGTTGTTAAGATGATATCAGGGAAAGCTTTAGGGAGAAAGTAGAATTATTAGAATTATTGTTTCTTTAGGTATTGGGAAAGGAGTGGGACTCTGATTTTTAAGGATCCTATGAGAACTCTTAAAATGTGGGTGTAACAGATCCACAGAACAGTATTCTAAAATAAAGAGATTAAGAGAAAGTAGAGGGGGAGAGAGAGAGAGAAGGAGAGAGAGAGAAATTGAGATTATCTAACTCAATCTCCACAATTTTGTGAAGGTACTATAATCATGGCTATGATTGATTAGAATTATAATCTTCCCATTTTGTAGATAATATGACTATTGCTCAAAACATTAAGTAATGACTATATCATAACGGAACACAAATGTAGACTAATAATTCAAAACCCTATACTTTCTTAAGATTTTTTGGATTTGGGGAGTTGACTAAGCATTAAAGCATCACAACCATAACGTTTATTAACCATAATAGAAAGAACAGAGGCAGGGCCTTATTCTCTGAGGCTTTGGTCTGTCAGAATAAGAAATTTGGATTTGTTGAATCCAAACTGGGATCCACCGAATCATTCTAAACATGAGAGTGACTCAAAGCATCTCCTTAGTAAGACTGATCTGATAACAGAGTATCTGATAGATGTGGGCACTGGCACAAGTCAGACAAGAGCACAGTTAGTGAACTATTGCAGGCATCATTGGAATGTAGCTTTTGATACACTATCACTATGTGGAATCCATTGGGGTAGAACACTATTTTAGGAAAGGATTACCGACTTACATAAAGCGAACTATCTGTAATTACATAAATAGAGATTAAAATGATATGGACCACAAGTTCCCATTCCCCAGGACATATGATCTTGTCCAGATGGTATCAGCAGTGCCCCCCTCAAGATAATCCAGAGATTAATTAACAGCTTTATGGAGGATTATCTTTTCCTTTCATCCTTAGAAATATCTAGTATTAGTCAAGGTTAAAGAAATGTCACATAGATAAACATTGATTGGCTACAATAAGTACAACAGGTTATTTCTGACCCTAACATATGTTGTCTTCCTGATTTTTAATTCCTTAAAAATTGGGCTTAAATATCAATTTTAAAGAATATTAGCAAATATGCTCTAATTATTTTATCATCACCTATCATATAGAACATTATCTGATACAATGATATCTTCTGAGCACATTAATAAACAAACTATCCCATAGGTCACAGAATAGAAAGTCTTGGTTGATTATAGACCAGATCACAGTTTATATAATCTGTTTCAAACTCAAAGCAAGAAGCAAGAGTGAGAGATGGGATAGGCTAACACAGAATTAGGTTATGCACAGGAAGGAAGAACCTTTTACATAAATCCTGTGTTGTACACTGTTCAGATGTACTGTCTCTCTTTCACTTGGCCACCATTCCCTACTTTGCTAATGGTGTGATTTTGAGAACCAGAGTTTGAAGTATGTGCAAAGGATTCTAGAAAAAAGGTACCAGGGCCAATGGCATTGCTTTGTTAGAGGGATGCAGAGGCAAAGAGCTTGCCAGTTAGTCTGCTGAAAAGCCACGACATTATCTCCCTTTGAAGAGTGGAGCACATGTGGCATATCTGGGGCCATAGTACAACTATCCTAGGTGTAACCAGAGGGTGATGGATACAGGGATGAGATATAGGGTTTAGCCCATAAGATACATTATCAGTATGTGATCTTTCCATCTCTTTTTATCTTTCTGTGATACTTATTTATTTCAGCATATGTTACAATTATTCTTTCCATCTTTAGCATGTCCTAGAGATGATTCATAACTTACTATTTATAACTCATATTATGGATTCTGTCTAGATCTCATATGCTTCTTGTTTGTTCACTATCTATATTTAACACATCGTGTGAGTTTTGCCTATATCTCATGATCTATCAGCTTATTATCTTGGCTTACCAGTGTTTATGAGTTGCATTCATGTTAGTTGTTTTCTTGTCCTCTATAGCGGAATTTAGTATTTTTCCAATAATAAAAAACTTGTATTACAGTTCTTATACTACTGCTAATACAGCACTGATTTTAAGAATGAGTTTTCTCTGGGGCACCTGCATGGCTTAGTTGGTTAAGCATCTGACTCTTGATTTTGGCTCAGGTCATGATCTCATGGTTTGTGATTTCGAGTTCCACACTGGGCTCTGGGCTGACGGGGTGGTGTCTGTTTGGGACTGTCTCTTTGCCACTCTCCTGCTCTTTCTCTCAAAATAAATGAACATTAAAAAGTCTTTGAAAAAGAATAAACGTTTTCTCAGAGCATATATTGTTGCAGTAAAATATATAAGTATCTGGGCCATTTGTTTACAATTCCCACTTGGTTTTAAATTTCCATTCATGTTAAGCATCACTTTGGATAAAAAAGATTATGTCAATCTTTTTGATTACTGAAAAATGGCAGTTATTGATCTCTCGTGTCATCAGCTCATTAAAAATATAATGTATATTCTGTATTACCTATGACATTTTGTTTTTGGATTTTAGGATTGTACAGTCAAAATAATTGGCCCATTGGCAAATATAAAACAAAATGACATGTCTGAAGTCTAAGCTTTAAAAATTTGTAATATAAAAAATGGCCATGACTATAAAATAGATATTGGTCCTACTCTGACACATACAAGTATATTCTATATATTGAGTCTACCCTCTCCCTGTTTGTACTACCCATTTTTGTACCTCATTCTCCTTTTATCCTCAAGGAAATGAAAGCATGACTAGCAACATAGAACTCTGTACCCAGGATACCTATCTTTCAAAAGTAATAGCATAACATAGACTTTTTAAAGCACAAAAACCTGGGAGACATCACTAAAAACAGACAAGGACAACTGAAAGATGGGAGTTCAAGAATAAGAAAAATGATGTTAGCAGTTAGAAGAACTGAGATATGAAAAGGTATTGTAAACAACAATCAGAAAAATGTGCATTAAGCTAAACAATAGAAAGATAATAAATCTGTGAGGCTGAAAATGGAAGACCCAAAATGTAGGACAAGCATTTCACATAAGTAGGGAAATTTGAAAATATTTTGAACAAATAGTAATGAAAATATAATATGTCAAACATATTGGATGCAACCACAGCTTTATATGCTCATATTCAGAGAGAAGAAAATCCTGAAATCCATGACATATGGTAGCATCTTAAGAAACTAGAAAAAGGACAGCAAAGAAAATCAAATATAAGTAGAGAGAAGGAAATAAGGAAGATTAAAGGAGAAACCAGTAAAATGGAAAACAAACAATGGAGATTTAAAAAGATTTTTACCAGTTGGTTCAGATTACAGAGGAGTCTTGTGAGTCCTGAATAACTCTAACACAAAAGCATTTCACTGTCATTCACTAGGAAGACACAGTGGGGTGTTGGTGATGCTAAGAATTTGTAAGCTTTTTGATAGTGAACACATATTGGTCAACTTAAGATGTGGGTATGAAAATAATCAAGTTAAAATCTTAAGTTTAACTCTTGCAATATAATAGAAATTTAAAAAAATGAGAGCATCATCCACAGTAGTAAAGAGGGCAAAATGGAGTGAGAAAAAATGTTTTAAATAAGAAGAGTTGATTAAAACCAGCAATTCCAGAAGAGTTTAAAAGGTGATAGATAGATAGGTAGATAGATAGATATACAGAAAGATAGATAGGCAGGCAGACATAAAGTAGAAAAAATAGAAAGCACAAATGAACAGTATAGAAATAAATCTAAATATATTAATAATCATAATAAAAATGGACCAACTCACCAATTAGGAAACTAAGCTTCTCAGGTAAATTAAGATTTTAAAACTTAGTAATACAAGGTTGATGAGAAATATACCTAAGTTTAAGGTAGTAAAAATTTTAAAATAAGGGGGTAGAAAAAACATGAAGAAAATGCTAATCAAAAGAAGGCAAGTAAACAAATGAAAAGTTACTTAGACAAAATGTAATTTTGAATAGAAGTCAAAAAGCTTTGACAGGAACACAGAGTGTTGTTATTTATGGAAAAGACAGTTAAACTTACTAAAGAAATTCTAAATTTGCATGCAGCTGATAACATATTTCTAAGACATATATAGAAAAATTAAAATTGACAAATCTCCCAAAACTATATGAAATTGCAGCATACCTTTCTCAGCAACTGATGGATTAAGCAGACAAAAAGTCACAAATTTCTCGATTGTTTTAACAACATAACTAACAAAAGGTTATAAGCCATATATCTGTAATACCATAATCAACAAATACACACCCTCTTTTCAAACCAAGGCTAGGAAGCAGATGTTAGTGATATTCAACTAATTTATAACATAGTGTATTCTCTTGACTACAATGCAGGTAATGTATAAATCAATAAGAGAATGATTAAGAAATAGCTAATTAGAAAAATTAGAAAAGTAGAAAACATGCAATTAGAAAAGTTAATAAGTCACCTTACTAGCTCATATGTAAAAATATCATAATAAAACATTTTAAATGATAATATTTAATAACAAAAACATTATATCTACATTTATTGTGTAAAGCTAAAGTTACTTAAAGGCAACTATGTGGCTTTAATTATTTTATATTAGAAGAGAAACTAAAAACTCAATGACATCTGAAATCAGGAAATAAAAACAGAATAAATGAAATAAAGTTGTTGTTCGTAAAATAATAAAGATGGGTCAATAGTAATAAGAAAAGAAAAAGCTACTTTAGAAGGATCAACAAAGCTTTGTTCTTTTGAAAACTGATAAAATTGACTAAGCTTTGGCAAAATTTATCAGACAAAAAAAAAAAAAAAACCACACAAGAGAGAAAGAGAGGAGATGTGAATTAACAGTAAAGTGAAAAAAGAAATAAGACTATTATAGATGCATAAATTTGTTAAAGAGTAAGAAAAAAATTAAGGACAACATTATGCCAATCAATTTGAACTTGTGGGAAATATCACTTTATAGAAGAATATACTAAAACAGAATTAGAGAGAATTCTTTGTCTTTTTTTTAGTTTATAGTGTCAATAGTTGTACACCTTCTCACAATGAAAAGACCAAGCCCAGATGAAGTTATAGAAAGTTCTATTAAACGTTCATATGGGAAATATTTCTTAAATAACACAAATACTTTCAGACAAGGGAAATATTACCATCTTGAAATGCATAAAGAAGTAATGTATTATGGATAATTTTGGCTTATTCTAGCAATATGATGTTTTCTTATATTAAAATATTTATAAATATTTTAATGTAATTCAGCTCATTAAATGAATGGCTAAAGGATAAAAAACGATGCCATCTAACTAGGTCACAGGAAAAAAGAAACCCTTTGAAAATATTGGTTACCTTTTCCTCCTAAAAAAATTAATTTTTTGTCAAGGAGCCAGATTATACCATTCGGTCAGAGGAAAACAGGGCTTCTGGAGTTCTGGTACAGAGAAAGCCCAACTCTGGCGGCTAATGGTTTTGGCCCACACCTCATCCTAACCTTTACCTTCTTCATGGCGAGAGTGGAAAGAAGCAAACCACTGAAACACAGGGATGGGCCAGAGAAGAGCAGGAGTCTGAGAAGCCATGTTTCTAGAGGCCTCAAAGGAAAACCAAGGAAAAAGAAGCCAAGGGAAGACAGGTGGTTCTTAGCAAAAACATACGAGAAATGAAAACAAAACCACCTGAACGAGAAGATGTAATGAAGAAAGAAATTAAAGCCCTGAAACTGAGAGGAAGAGATTTGTAGAGGGAGCTGAGGTCTGTGTGCCATTGAAGTCAGCGAGTCGCTGGGCCTGCAAACACTGGGTATGGTGGTATAGACGCGGCATCATACTGAACACAGGGCAGTAGTGGTGGCGGCTGGAGCTGTGCTTCCCAAGGTGTGATCTGCAAGAGACCGGCAGCAGATTTACTTGGGGGCAGCGCCCCACACGCACGTACCAGAGCCCTCCCCCTCCCCCTAAGGTGAGGCGGTTGACTCTGGGGGGAGAATGGATTGTGCTTGTTTAACAACACCTCTTGCGATTCTCACACCCTTAACACCTTTAACTGTGAGTAAGCCTTGGCCTAGATATCTCAGAGAAAGCATGTCTCTTCTTTTCATCCATCTTATTCGAAATGATAGCATGGACAATAAATGTCAGGAACTTGAGAAGGGGCAAAGAGACATTATCCAGTTTCTCAAGTTATTCATTGATTTAAAGTTAATTTTTTAATTTTCTAGTTATTAAATCTGTTAACCTTTTTTGTGCCTCTAGAGCTTAAAATATCTATGTGTATTTAAAATACCTGATATCACACTTCAGATTGTTTTTTGTTTGTTTGTTTGAAAACTATTTATAGATATAGGACATACAAATGTGGAATATTTATATAATTCTTATTCTATAACATCTGGACAGATTTTATTTATCTATCTATGTATTTTAATGTTTTATTTATTCTGAGAGAGAGAGACAGCATGAACAGGGGAGGGTCAGAGAGAGAGGTAGACACAGAATCCGAAACAGGCTCCAGGCTCTGAGCCAGCTGTCAGCACAGAGCCCAACGTGGGACTCGAACCCACGAACTGTGAGATCATGACCTAAGCCAAAGTTGGTTGCTTAACCCACTGAGGCACCCACGCATCCCTGGACAGATTTTTTTTTAAGGAAGGATAATACAAGAGAGATTCAGGAGCTATTATAAATTGCTGTATGTACCATATTTATACGTTACTTAAGAATCAAGAAAGCCTGAAATTAAACACCATTTATATAATATTTTGCTTTATAAAATATCCTTTAAGGTTAATAAAAGTGGATATAAAGAAAAATGATAAAGGATGTTCATTTCAAAAATGAAAATGATAAATTATTTCCCAAGGGAAAAAAGTATGTTTTTAAACAATTACTTCTGCAGTTTTAAATGTTTATTTATTTTTAAGAGAGAGAGAGAGAGACAGTGCATGAGCAGGAGAGGGGCAGAGAGAGAGGGAGACACAAAATCTGAAGGAGGCTTCAGGCTCTCAGCTGTTAACGCAGAGCTCAAAATGGGGCCTGAACCCACAAAATGTGAGATCCTGACCTGAGCCGAAGTCAGACGCTCAACTGACTGAGCCACCCAGGTGCCCCAGAAAATGTATTTTTAAAATTAAAGAGGTTTTATAACCATATACCAGGATAAGAGGATGAATGAAAAGTAGCTACAGATATTAAAAACATACCTGATAAGTGTTTACAGGGGAACACAGTTGCCACTATCTTGGCACTTAGCGGGAACCACTGAGTTCCCACATTTATGGGAATTTAAAATACAAGTAGGAGAGAATGACGATATTCTTGCTCTATTTCTGTGCTGCTGAGATAAGTCAGTCTGCAGTGTGGTGTGCAGCCCCTAGAGCTGCACTTTCAAGTGGGCACACACAAGTCAGGTGTGTGAGGGTCTTTTGACCAAAATGGTAAATGAACAATTGCAGGAGCCAGTAAATGTTTAATTGTATACTCCAGGAATTGTCCTGATTCAAGTTAGGGTTGTAGACAGAATAAGACACATCTTATTAATTTTCAAATAGTTTAAAGGCCACTGAATGTAGAACTAGGGACAATGTGAGGAAATAATGTAAGAACACAAAAACACAGATCACAGAACAGGTTTTGAAGTAGAATGATTTACCTTGGACTATGTGATCCCCACTGGAAGTCTTCAAATATAAGCCAGATGAGATTGGCAATTTTAAAACGTGACCCCAAATCTCCTGAGAGGTGGATCATGGCTCTGCCCCTTGAGTTTGGACTTTCTGACTGCTTGGCCAGTAGCATATGGAGGAAGGGATGCTCTAACTGTTTTCAGACTCTGGTATTAAGAGTCTCGCAGCTTCTACTTTCCATCTTTTGATACACTTTGCTGTATGTGGAGTCCCAGTGGAGGGAAGTTGAGAGCCAGCAACAACTTCCAAGCCTTGCAATGGAGCCATCTTAGAAGCAGACCCTCTAGCCCTAGTCTAACTACCCAGGATCCTCTGGGTATACTTTCCCCTAGTGTTTCTATTACCAAAAAAGCAAACGTTTTCCTTCTGATTTATTTCAGTCTTAACCATCATTTCATTTCAAGCTTTCTCCTGTCATCTTCTGGTCTCCAGTTTGGGACAACTAACTCCTTGCATTTCTTTCTTTCTTGGATGAGCAGCACTTACTCAAAATGGCTTCTTCTCAGTCTTTTCCTTATTAGTGTTTAACCTAGATGAAATGTGTTGTTTCCTTTTATCCTCAATGTCTTCCAAGGCCCTATCACACACCTGAGTTATTCTCAACTTTTCCATGACCCAATTTGAAAGCTTCTCTTTGAAAATTTTGTTCTTCCTCCTTTGCTATGGAAACAGCAAGCCCTTGGCTTGGTTAACCAAATAGTCAAACTGTCAAAAATTCCCTTTAGTATGATTATTAGCAAATCAAAATCCCATATTTCTACTTTACAATTACTACACAATAATATCTAAAGATTTGTCTTGGAGAGAAGGGAATATTTTTCTGATGGTTTTAATTTTCTTATAAAGAAACACTTCTTATACAAAGGAAGAGACATTTCTTAATATGTCATCACTAAACTATTAATTTAAAAGATAGTATGATATGGTATTGTGGGAAAAAATAGGCTTTTATTCAGACAGAACTTGGTTTGATCCTAGCTTTTTCACTTTGCCATGTATATCATTTCCGGATTTCTCTAAGTCTCAATCTCTTCATTAGTAACATGTGAGGAACATATGCATTTTGACAGATAAATGAAAATTGATTCACATAATGTATCTAAAGCATTAAGTACAGTTTTTAAATGAGTTAACATTTTAACTATCACAATAAGACTATTACCACTTGGTAAGCCTGGGCAGTTTGATATAGAAAGTTATTTAGAGCGTCATATGTTCCGAATAAACAGTGATCCATTTTAACACAAAATATTAAGAGAGATCTGAGAGATGGGTACAAAATAAGAAAGATCCAGGATCTTCAGATTTCAAAACTATTACCAGAAATTTTGAACTCCAGTAACTTTGTGTACAGGATAATGATTTTTAGAAAATTATTAATATAAAACTTAGATTTATGTAATACCCTAAAAAAGAAAAAAACAAGAGATGATGCAGAATACTTTGACAGATAATTTGAGCAGTGTTAGATTTAAATAATTATAAAGGCAACTAGCAAATCAACAAGAAAGATGCCATACAATGTAGAGTAAGGTGTAAAAAAGAGTACGTAGGAGAAAGAATTAATTTTGGTTTAAACAAGAGAGGCATTCTTGAGAAAAAACATTATTTGCAATAAAATTATAGTTACTTCATGATTTTGACTGAATTAAATATTTTGACTCATCGTTGGCCAAAGCATATCATGTTGTAGCTAATTAGCTATTAAATGAAATGTGGATTTAAATATTGTGAGAAACTTTGGAATTTGTTCTTAATGATAGAGTGTTTGTGAACTGCTTGGAAATTAAGTTTGATTTTATGGGTATTACTTGAAGCATTTATGGAAAAGCAAACATAGATGGAATTATAACTCATTTTTAATCTCATCTTTCATTGTAATTACCCAGAGTGCCTTCTACTCACATGCATACACAGTCTTGCTTATAATTAATAAGTACCAGAATGAAGCACACTCATGACAAATGAAGTACTACCAAATTATACTATTTGGTATAATGATTCAGTTCAAGGGATGGGCAATGAACTGTGAAATACATACATAGAACATCTGTAATAGATTATGATAGAAACAAAAATGTTGTGTTCGAGAACAAAAGGGGCCTTGTCAAAGTACCTGTATTATAAAGTGCTATACCTTCAAATGTTTCCTGATAGAAATTTGAAGTAGGATTCACAAAATGCAATCAATAGCATCCAGATCAACTGTCCTTAGACTAGAGAGAAGGTACAGTAGTATGATGGAGTTAGTCAATTGTTAAAGTGTTTCAGAATTTTCTGAACATCACTTTATTAACTTGAAAAGAGCCATGGTGGGAGCATTTACACCACAGACATTGGTAAAACACTGTAAATCAGGGTTTCTGCCTCCTTGAAGAGCCAGTTGTTAAATATTTACAGGATTATGGAAATCACACTTTCTATACTTTCACTGATTAACGTTTGTAAGGTTTCCTAGGAAAATCTTTCAGCATGCATACTAATGTTTAGATTCTGTTTTATGAATGATAGATCATGATTACTCTTATTTCTTGCTGTACTCTTTAGCCATTATTGATTAAAACTGCATTAAAAAGAGCCTACTTTTTAGGAAAAGTCAGTGACTGTTTGTCCCAGTTTTTCCCAAACTATCAGATAGGAAATTAATATCTGAGAGACTTCTGGCAGAATTGTCCCTAAATTCTATTTCCTAAAAATTTCAACTTAAAAAAAACAAAATAAAAATTTCCATAGAGATCTTGTACTTGGAGACACAACATTTTATTCTAAAAACAAATGTTGACTCTTTCCTTAACCTAGGGAGCCATTTTCATTTGGGAAACAGCATAAAATAAAATTGTTTTGTCTGATATCCATTTATGTGTTTTAAATTTTATAAAAAACATTTATTTATTTTAAGAGGGATCAGACAGAATATAAGCAGGGGAGGAGCAGAAAGAGAGAGGGAGAGAAAGAATCCCAAGCAGGCTCCACACAGTGGGCTCAGAACCTGACGTGGGGCTGGATCCAATGAACCATGAGATCATGACCTGAGCTGAAATCAAGAGTAGGACGCTTAACCAACTGATCTACTAAGAGCCCCAGTTTTTTTTTCAAGGAACCAATAACTGCTTCATATAAATTTTGTTGGTATTCCGGGAACTATAAGGTAATTTTACTTTCAAACAAATAACATTAACTGCATCTCTATAGAACCAAAAATTGTTTCCAACAAGAAAAATGATGATCCAAGATCTCATGTGTTCACATGAAACATTTAATTTTCTGATCACTTTTCTATTTGTCAATTAAACATTTAAAAAATTTTAAGCACGTGTCCATCTGACTTGGGTTTTGATGATTAACACCTGATTTGACTAATGAGTGGATTGGCTGGCATCTGATGAAATATAAAAATTCAGAGAATGTAGCCAGAGCAGCAGTTAATGATGAAGGGATGAAACTTTACCATGGAACTCGGGACTTTAGAGGATTTTAAAAAGTTAAATTATCTTTTAAAAAGAGAGTGGAGACCATATTCCTCCTCACCTAGGCTACTCACTAGACTGTACCGAGTTCCTCAATAATGTATTAACTTCACCTGCTCTGCTATGATAGCAAGCTTTCTTCTAGATCATGCAGCAACCTTCTTGAGTTGATGGCAGACATGGACAAACTCATGTCCTAGGCCCCTTTCCTATCTCTCTTTTGTCTTCTCTCTCCTTTCCCACAATACATGGTGCATATACATTATCTCAGGAGCACACTGTCTTCTGACTCTTATGCAACCAAAACCATTAGTTATAATTCCACTATATTTATGCTGTTGGTGGCAATATGATGCTAAATATTCATTTTAAATTTTAAGATCTTTATATAAGTTCTAAGTTATTCAGATAACTTAGTTGGCCAATGCCAACTCTTACAAATTGTAGAAGAATTTATGGGCAGACACAATCCCTAACTTAGAAAACAATATTGGTTCTCTGTACAAATGAATTTTTAATATTTAATGCATATTGTTTTATGTGTTTTATATGTTAAAACTAATCAAGTTTTATAACATTTCTATAGACAAGTTTTCAGTGACATTCCCTTTTTACAGATGAACTGGAGACACAGGGAAGGACATTTTTGTTTCAGTTATTACACAGATGTACAAGAATGTAATACCAGGAATCTAGCTTTACAGCTCATGCTCTTAACAGTAGTTAAGCGATGTTATACAGTTCATCTCAAAAGGACAGATTAATTCAGTGCATCTTAGAAAAAACACATTTCATAAGCACAAACTAAGTACTCTAAATCAACATATTTTGACTAAATACACTTAGGAATCATAACCTATATTCTCTGTGAGGTAAAAGAATGTATTTCAACTTTGAAATGGCAATATGATGTTAGACTAAAGGAATAATAGGGAAACAATGAGAGATTTTAGAAATTAAAAATGTGTTACCTACAAAATAAAATTCAGCAAAAGGAATGGGAGATACAATTAAAGAAATTCCATTAGAAGAAAATGAGATGAACAAAGAAAAGTTAATAAAACTGTAACTCAGTCAAGTGTGTCCCATATCTGACAAATAGGTGTTTCAGGAAGATTGAAAACAGTGAAGAGAAAAATCAAAGGTATCATGAGAAAATCAGAATTGTGAGAACTTTGTTTTCATTTGAAATATTTTAACTAGATTGTAGCTAATAAACATTTTCAAAAGATATTGTGGTAAAACTTCAGAATGTACAGAACAAAACAAAGATCCTAAAAGCCTCAAGGAAGAAAAAGAAACGTGAAAAGAAAAGAAATAATGGAATCATATTTGTCAGTAGCAATTTGAGATACTAGAGGACAATGGAACAATACCTTGAAAGTTTTCTTTTTTAAAAAATACCTATCAATAATTACTTTATTTAATATTTCTTTTTTAAAAAAATTTTTTTTTAATGTTTTATTTATTTCTAGGAGAGAGAGAGAGAGACAGCGTGAGCAGGGGAGAGTCAGAGAGAGAGGGAGTCACAGACTGAAGCAGGCTCCAGGCTCTGAGCTGGCAGTCAGCACAAAGCCCGACGCAGGGCTCGAACCCAAAAACAACGAGATCATGACCAAAGCGAAAGTCGGAAGCTTAA
Organism: Hyaena hyaena; assembly: GCF_003009895.1. Classification (NCBI taxonomy): domain Eukaryota; kingdom Metazoa; phylum Chordata; class Mammalia; order Carnivora; family Hyaenidae; genus Hyaena; species Hyaena hyaena. The sequence continues at coordinate 299,547 of NW_024081752.1, forward strand.
CCGACTAAGCCACCCAGGCGCCCCTAATATTTCTGTCCAAGATTTGATTTTAATTCAAATTAGTTAACATAGTGTAGTATTTGTTTCAGGAGTAGAATTTAGTGATTCATCACTTACATATAACACTCAATGCTCACCACAAGTACCCTCATTAATGCCCATCACTCATTTAGCTCATCTCCTCACCCACATCCCTTTAGCAATCCTCAATTTGTTCTCTATAGTTCAGTCTCTCATGGTTTGCCTCCCTCTATGCTTTGATCTTATCTTATTTTCCCTTCCCTTCTTCTATGTTCATCTGTTTTGTTTCTTAAATCCCACATAAGTAAAATCATATGGTATTTGTCTTTCTCTAACTGACTTATTTTGCTTAGTTGTATCCATTCTAGTTCCAACCACATTATTGCAAATGGTAAGATTTCATTCTTTTGGATGACTGAGTAATATTCCATTTTAAATATATACCACATCTTCTTATTCAATTGTCAGTCAATGGACATTTTGGCTCTTTCCATACTTTGGCACCGGGATGCGTGTGCCTCTTTGATCAGCATTTTTGTATTCTTTGGATAAATGCCTGGTAGTGCAATTACTGAGTCCTAGGGTAGTTCTACCTTTAACTCACCTCAGCACTCTTTTCCAGAGGGGCTGCACAGTTTGCACCAACAGTGTAAGAGGGGTCCCCTTTCTCTGCGTCCTCGCCAACAATTGTTATTGCCTGAGTTGTTAGTTTTAGCCCTTCTGACAGTTGTGAAGTGGTATATAATTGTGTTTTTGGTTTGTTTTCCCCTGGTGATGAATGATGTTGAGCATTTTTTCATGTGTCTGTTAGCCATTTTGTATGTTTTCTTTGAATAAATTTGTGTTCATATCTTCTGCCCATTTTTTAACTGGATTATTTATTTTTGGGATGTTGTGTTTGATAAGTTCTTTATAGAGTTTGGATACTAGCCCATCATCTCATATGTCATTTGCAAATATCTTCACCCATTCCATAGGTTGCCTTTTAGTCTGTTGCTTCCTTTGCTGTGCAGAAGCCTTTTATCTTTCCCCAAAATTCATCTTTACTTTTGTTTCCCTTGCCCCTGGAGATGTGTCTAGTAAGAAGTTACTCCACCTGAGGTCAAAGGGGTTGCTGCCTGTGTTATTCTCAAGAATTTTAATGGTTTCTTGTCTCATGGTTAGGTCTTTCATCCATTTTGAATTTATTTTTATGGATGAAGTAAGAAGGTGGTTCAGTTTCATTCTTCTGCATGTCACTGTCCAATTTCCTCACCCAACATTTGCTGAAGAGACTGTCTTTTTTCCATTGGATATTCTTTTCTTCTTTGTTGAGGATGAGTTGATCATATAGTTGTGGGTCAATTTCTGGGTTTTCTATTCTGTTCCGTTGATCTATGTGTCTGTTTTTGTACCAATACCATACTTTCTTGATGATAACAGCTTTGCAATATAGCTTGAGGTCTGGAATAGTGATGCCTCCCACTTTGCTTTTTCTTTTTTTTCTTTTCTCTTTTTTAATATTTTTATTTATTCCTAGGAGAGAGAGACAGAGACAGCATGAGCAGGGGAGGGTCAGAGAGAGAGGGAGATACAGACTCTGAAACAGGCTCCAGGCTCTGAGCTGGCTGTCAGCACAGAGCCTGACGCAGGGCTCGAACCCACGAACCGCGAGATCATGACCTAAGCGAAAGTCGGACACTTAACCGACTAAGCCACTCAGGCGCCCCGCACTTTGCTTTTTCAACATTACTTTGACTATTTGGGGTCTTTTCTGGTTCCATACAAATTTTAGAATTGTTTGTTCTAACTCTGTGAAAAATGCTGGTATTATTTTGATAGGGATTGCATTGAATGTGTAGGTTGCTTTGGATAGTATCAACATTTTTACAATATTTGTTTTTCCAATCCATGAGCATGGAATGTTTATCCATTTCTTTGTGTCTTCTTATATTTCTTTTATAAGTGTTCTATGGTTTTCAAAATACAGGTATTTTACCTCTTTGGTTAAGTTTCTTATGGTTTTTGGCACAATTGTAAATGCGATTAATATCTTGATTTCTCTTTCTGTTGTTTTATTATTGGTGTATAGAAATGCAACTGATTTCTGTACATTGATTTTATATCCTGTGACTTTGCTGAATTCCTGTATCAGTTCTAGCAATATTTTGGTGGAGTCTTTTGGGTTTTCCACATAGAATATCATGTCATCTATGAAGAGTGGAAGTTTGACTTCTTTCTTGCCAATTATGATGCATTTTATTTCTTTTTGTTGTCTGATTGTTTACATGAAGACTTCCAGTACTATGTTAAACAACAGTGATGAGAGTGGACATATGTGTCATGTTGCTGACCTTAGGGGAAAAGCTCTCAGTTTTTCCCCATTGAGGATGATATTAGTCATGGGTCTTTCATATGTGGCCTTTATGATGTGGAGGATGTTCCTTCTATCTTTACTTCCTTTAGGGTTTTTATCAAGAAAGGATGTTTTGTCTTGTCAAATGCCTTTTGTGCAGCTATTGAGAGGATCATGTGGTTCCTATCCTTTCTTTTATTAATGTGTGTATCACATTGGTTGATTTGAAGATATTGAACCACTCCTGCAGCCCAGGAATAAATTCCACTTGATCATGGTGAATAATTCTTTTAATGTACTGGTAGCTTTGATTGACTAGTATCCTGTTGAGAATTTTTACATGCATGTCCATCAGGGATGTTAGTCTGTAATTCTCCTTTTTAGTGGGGTCTTTGTCTGGTTTTGAAATCAAGGTAATGCTGGCCTTGTAGAATGAGTTTGGACGTTTTCCTCCCATTTCTGTTTTTTGTAACAGCTTCAAAAGAAGAGGTGTGAACTCTCCTTTAAATGTTTGGTAGAATTCCCCTGGAAAGCCATCTGGCCCTGGACTCTTGTTTGTTGGGAGATTTCAGATTACTGATTCAATTTCTTTACTGGTTATGGGTCTGTTCACATTTTCTATTTCTTCCAGTTTCTGTTTTGGTTGTCTATATGTTTGTAGTAATTTATCCATTTCTTCCAGATTGCCCAATTTGTTGCCATACATTATATTGTTGCGTATTATATTTTCTTATAATTGTCTGTATTTCTGTGGTGTTGGTTTTGATCTTTCCTCTTTCATTCATGATTTTATTTATTTGGGTCCTTTCTCTTTTCGTTTTGATAAGTCTGGCTAGAGGTTTATCAGTATTGTTAATTTCTTTCAAAGAACTAGCTCTTAGTTTTGTTGATCTGTTCTACTGGGTTTCTTTTTGTATTATTTATTTCTGCTGTAATCAGTATTATTTCCCTTTATTTGCTGGTTTTGGGTTTTATTTGCTTTTTTTTTTCCAACTCCTTTAAGGCGTAAGGTTAGGTTGTGTGTTTGACACTTTTCTTCCTTCTTTAGGAAGGCCTGAATTTCAATGTACTTCCCTCTTAGGACTATCGTTGCTCCATCCCAAAGGTTTGAACTGTGGTGATTAACTTTTTGGCTTCCTTGGATTTTTAAAATTTCTTCTTTAATTTCCTAGTTAGCCCATTCATTCTTTAATAGGATATTTTTAACCTCCATGTATTCGTGGCCTTTCAAAATTTTTTCCTGGGGTTGACCTCAAGTTTCATAGCATTGTGGTCTGAAAATGTGCATGGTATGATCTCAATCTTTTTTGTACTGGTTGAGCCCTAATTTGTGACCCAGTATGTGATCTATTCTGGGGAATGGCCCATGCGTACTCGAAAAGAATGTGTATTCTGCTGCTTTAGAGTGAAATGCTCTGAATATATCTGTTAAGTCCATCTGGTCAACTGTGTCATTCAAAAGTATTGTTTCTTTGGTGATCTTCTGCCTAGATGATTTGTCCATTGATGTAAGTGGGGTGTTAAAGTCCCATACTACTATTGTATTATTATCAATGAGTTTCCTTAAGTTTGTTATTAATTGATTTATATATTTGGCTTTTCCAAGTTGGGGGCATAAATATTTACAATTGTTGGATCTTTGTTTTGGATAGACCCTTTTATTATGATATCGTGCCCTTCTTCATCTCATATTTTAGTTGGTTTCAAAATCTAGTTTATCTGATATAAGTATGATACTCCATACTTCTTTGATAAATGGTTTTCTACCCCCTCGCTTTCAATCTGGAGGTGTTTCTGGGTCTAAAATGAGTCACTTGTGGGGCGCCTGGGTGGCTCAGCCGGTTAAGTGTCTAACTTCAACTTGGCTCATGATCTCATGGCTCCTGGGTTTGAGCCTTGCGTCGGGCTCTGTACTGACAATTCAGGGCCTGGAGCCTGCTTCGGATTCTGCGTCTCTCTCTGCCCCTCCCTTGCTCATGTTTTCTGTCTCTCTCTCTCTCACTCTCTCTCAAAAATAAATAAACATTAAAATTTTTTTAAAAAATAAAATGAGTCACTGGTAAGCAGCATACTAATGGGTCTTGGCTTTTGATCCATTCTAATACCTATGTCTTTTGATTGAAGCATTTAGTTTATATTCAAAGTAATTATTGATAGATATGAATTTATTGCCATTATATTACCTGTAAAGTCACTATTCCTGTAGATTGTCCCTGTTCCTTTCTAGTCTTTGTTGCTTTTGGCCTCTTTCCAATTGAAGTGTGCCCTTTAATAATTCTTGCAAGCTGGTTTGGTGTTCACAAACTTGTTTAGTTTTTGCTTGTCTTGGGAACTCTATCTCTCCTTCTATTCTGAATGACAGACTTACTGGATAGAGTATTCTTGGCTGCATATTTTTTCCATTTAGTGTGTTAAATATATCATGCCACTCCTTTCTGGCCTCCCATGTTTCTGTGGACAGGTCTGCTACTAACCTTATGTGTCCACCCTTGTAGATTAAGACCTTTTGGGGCACCTGGGTGGCTCAGTCGGTTAAATGTCCATCTTCAGCTCAGGTCATAATCTCATGGTTCATGGGTTCAGGCCCCGCGTCGGGCTCTGTGCTGACAGCTAGCTCAGAGCCTGGAGCCTGTTTCAGATTCTGTGTCTCCCTCTCTCTCTGATCCTCCCCTGCTCATGCTGTCTCTCTCTCTCAGAAATAAATAATAAAACATTTTTAAAAATTAAAAAAAAGACCTTTAGTCTCTAGCTGCTTTCAGAATTCTCTCTTTATCTATGTATTTTACCAGTCTTTCATTATGATATGTCTTGGTGTTGACCTAGTTTTCTTGATTTTTAGGGGTGTTTTCTGTGCCTTTTTGACTTGAATTTCTATTCCCTATCCAAAATTAGGGAAATTCTTGGCTACAATTTGTTCAACTAAACCTCCTGTCCCTTTTTCCCCACTCTTCTTCCTCTGGGGCGACTATGATACAATACTGCTGCACTTTATAGAATCGCTGATTTTCCTAAATCTGTATTTGTGATCCCATAGATTTCTTTCCCTTTCAGCTTAATTTTATTTTCTATAATTATATCTTCTATAGCAACTACTTGATCCTCTGCTTCTTCTATCCTCATTGTAATTGCATCCAGTTGGTTTTGAATCTCAGTTACAGTATTTTTTATTTTGGCCTGACTAGTTTTTAGGTCTTTTATCTCTGCAGCAAGGGTTTCTCTTGATCTGTCTTTGGGGGAGAATTCCTCCATCTTGTTGTTTTGTCTAGCTTTCTATCTTTCCATGTTATAAAAGCTTGTTATGTTTCCTGTTCCTGAGTGTAATGCTGTATTAAGAAGGGATTAGACACTGTCCAGAGGCTGTGCTTCAGGAAGTGCTTCTGGTGTACACTTGTGTGCACTTTGCTGTTGTGATTTGGCTGCTCTTTTCCCCAGGTCAGTCCTCTGCAGGTACTTCCTTGCATTGGGAAGTGTTTGGACTTTTAATTAAGTATGCTTTGATTTGTTTATTAAAATAAGGCTTATTTTTAAAAAGTCTTATCCCAAAAAAGAAAAAAGGTAAAGGAACAAAAACAAAAACAAACAAACAAAAAACCACAACTCCACCAAACATACAGACAGACAAAAATTAAAAGCCTGATTCCTAAGAAAGTGAAGAAGAAGGAGGAGGAAGAGGAAGAGGAGAAGGAGAAGAAAGAAGAAGAAGTAAGAAAGAAGAGGAGGAGAAGGAGGAGAAAGGAAAACAAGAGGAAAAAAAAAGAAGCCTGTTCCAAAAAACAGAAAAAGGAAATGAAAAAATAAACCACACACATACACACAAACTATCTGATTGAAAACAAAACAAAACAAAAAAACCAAGAAAGCCTAGTCCTATTTCTACCCAAACTGAAGCTAACACTTTGTGACAATCTATGATTAGTAGACTTGGTACATGCTGTGGGGGGCGGGAGGGATTACAATATTGGTCCTCTGCTGGAGAGGCCCACTGCCCTGGCTCACAACCACATCTGCCCTGATAAAGAGGCCCTGTAGGTCACAGCAGGTGGGGTTTGGTGTAAGTGGCTCCAGCCTTGACTGGGGATGCTGTGTTATTCATTGATGTCTGATCTCGATGGTGGACAGGGGAAGATGGCGTCAACCCCTCTCTCATCCCCTGGGGAAGGGAGCTCACACCCACCACTGTTCAGGAATCCCTCACAGACAAGCAATCAGTCTCCCCTCCTGTGCCCCAGGCTTCTGTCAGATCCCTACTTTTAGCCCTTCTGTGCCCAGACTATCAATGGGCCCGGCGCCACAGCTTTCTGTTTTTTAATCTTTGGCACGTGACTGGTATTCAAAACTCCAAATTTTAAAGAACTCAGCAAGGCATGGACCCACTCTCCCTTTCTAGAAGAGAGACTTGCAGTGCTGCACCTGTCACCATTCTGTCCCAGAAAAGCATTCCCCCGGCCACACAAGTGCCTGTAGTTCATGGTGTCACACAGCAAGAAGCTGCGACCATTTTACCCTCACTGACTGCCACTGTCCTCTACTGTTGAATGGTCCGTCATATGTGCCAGATGGGATGTTTGTCCTTGGAGGAGAAATATAGCCTCTTCCAAAAAAACTCAGGGAAGGGGAACTTTCTCTCCCAGTGTGACCCAAGGAATCCCCAAATGAGGCTCTCTGTTACTGCTCCCTGGGCTTCCCTTTCTCGCCAGGTGCTCCACTGCCCATCCAGAGCTACTCCAGAAAGTGGAACAGACTTCCAAAAACTCAGAATTTCATCTCCACTGTTCGGAAAAACTTGTGGTATTCAGTTCCTCATGATTCCACCATCAGTGGTTTTGGGAAAGTGCTTTTCTTGTGTGAACTCAATGCACTACCCTCTCTCCCCCTCTCTCTTTCTCCTCTCCACGAAAAGGGCCCCCTCCCCTCTGGCACCACGGCTTTTCTGTCCCCCAAAATCCTATCTCTCCATCATATAGCTGCCACTTTTTCTCCCTTAAATTATGCAGATTTTTCTCTTAATCCTCAGATTGATTTCTTAAGTGTTCAAAATGATTTGATGTTGATCTACCTGTATTTGAGGACCAAAACTAGACAGGGTCCCCCTATTATACTGCCATCTCAACTCCTCCCCCCTTGCAATTTTTCTAAATAGAACTTGATAAAACTGGCCAATCCAACAACACATAAGAGAGTAAATAATATTAACATTTTAAGAGAGGAAAGGACTGAAACATAGCTATCTCTTGTATACCCTCTCAGAAAGCTACTAGAGAATGGGTTCTATCAAAGCAAATAAATAGATCAAGAAAGAAAGAAAAAGAAGATCTATAGTAATGTATATTAAGCATAACAGAACAGAGGAGATAATTCTTAATATAATAGCTGTCTATAAAATAAAGATATCCAGTGGTTCTAAAGAGAAAATTCTCTGGGAGGGAAGTCTCTATGAAACAAATAGATGAATATATTCAACATAGTTTGTTAATGTGTAAAATTATATGACTGTGGAATGGCTTAGATATAACAAATGAAAATGTAAGCAATTATTAAATTAGGGAAAGTAGAAAGGCTAACAAGTAGAGAACTGTAATCACAGATCTTACTTGGTTGTAAATTATAATCATATATGCATCATTAATTATTTTAAGCAACTATTTTGGTAGAAGGGAGAGGAAAAATAGTGTGTAAGAGAGTTAAAAGCACATATTCCATAAAGAAATCAAAGACAAAAACATATACACTAAAGAAGATCTTTATTGCCAATCAGCTGTTTTCACTGGTCAGAAATGATAGACCACATTTGAGTACTGCTAAGAAAATATTCACTGCTTATGCTTCAGTTATGGAATAGATTTGTTGCTTCCTTTTTTTCTCTCCATGTTGACACCACTGTCCCTGAGCTGAGCCGCTCCTTTTCTTTCAGTACTCTCAGGTAAAAGGCTGGGTCTTAGGACCACTGAGGGGCTATCTTGTCAAATACTACCTGCTTTCAGTGATTCTGTAGACATCAAACTCTATGTTACAGTGTGCCATATCTAGTCAAGGAGCTACAATAAATAATATATAATAAACCTTAATTATTAGCTGGGATTACTGGCACAAACTTCAAGGGAAGGAGATACTTTACAAGGAGAATGAGTGACAGGAGAGGATGAAAAGAAAAATTGAAGTGGTAGGTGGTATATTTTGTGTCATACTTGAGAACTGCACTCATGCTCAGTAGTAGAGAAAGGAAACTATATTGCAGACTCCACAGAGACCAACAGGATGAATACACTGAAGATAAATACAAGAAGGAGGCATATGTGTTTTAAAAGTTCATAGTGAAAGGAAGCTAGAAAGCACATATCTAGAGTAAATACTATTAAATCTTTTTTTAAAAGATGTTATCATTTTAATTACCACTATTAATAGTAGGCAAGACTAAAACAGAAGTGTTAATATCATATGTTTCAAGTTCCTGGAGTGGGAGCTGGGAAGCTAAATTTGACTTGATTACTGATCAATGAAAAACAATTAGCTGATACATTTTCTTCATTATGCCTTCTTCTTCTCTTTTAATATAATTGAGAACGCTATATAGAAGGTGTTTGGAACCCATATTTTAGACCATAGATCCATAAGAAACTTAGGTATATGAGTAATGAATGTGTACAGAACTGTATTCAAAGCTGCTCTTCAGTAACATCTTTGTAAAATAACAAGCAAGAAATTATTTGTAGTTCTTACTCATTGCCATCACTTAAATCCATACTTCAGTATATTATATGGCTTCATTTCAAAACAGGTTCCTAGGAGATTTATTAATCAAAATCCAGCCATTCTATTTCATTATACTATAGGATTTCTGCCTCAAATCCATTTTTTGATATGAAGGAACATAGAAATAAAATATTTCAGGATTCAGCAAATCTCTTAAAATAATGCTTAATAAAACAAGAATAGCCTTTAGATAGTACATTATTGATGGTATATCAAACATTAGCAATAAAACAACATTTAAAAATCTATTCTTGTGTAAAAAACTGAATCACACAATAAAGTCAGTGGAACTGAAGACTTTATTATAAAATATTCTCTCAGTATGACATTCCTAATCCTGCTACCTTTCACATTCCTCCTGTGGAGACTAATAATCCCTAAAGCTTTAACAATCTGCTTTTGCCTTAATCATTTTAGACAACCTTAAAATCTTTAACTTTTAGCTAAGGTAAACCTTTTATGATTTTTTCCCAATTCAATTAAATCCACTGAAGTTCAATGAATATGTACCTATATACATATATGTAGATATATATGTACATGCACATACACATTTGCATGTATAAGTGTATACTTTGTGTGTAAGTATGTGTATTTAGAGATTGAGAAAGTTTGTGTGTCTGGAATAGAAGATTCATCCTATAAGGTTGTAGGAAATGTGGTTCAAACTATATCTGTTCATTAATAAAAATAACTCTCATTGCTTAGTCATTTAATGTGTGGTAAGCACTCTACCAAGAACTTTACTGACTTTATTCTTTCTAACAAATCTATGGGATAAGTATTATTTCTAGATATTGAAGCATGGAGTGGGAAAAATCTTACCGATGATCTCATTCAGCATTAAGTATTATAGTTAGGTTTTTTTAGTCTCCTGACAGATTTTATTTTTGTATTTTATTTTATTATTATTTATTTTTTTAAATAGCTGAAGTTAATAGCTCTTAATCCTGTTCACCTATTTCATCCATCCCTCCACTCCTATTCTCTATTGCAGCCACCAGTTTGTTCTCTGTATTTGTGAATCTGTTTCTGTTTTTTGTTTATTTATTTGTTTTGTTTTTTAGAGTCTACATGCAAATAAAATCATACAGTATTTGTCTTTCTCTGCATGACTTATTTCACTTAACATAATTCCCTCTAAATCCATCTGTGTTGCTTCAAGTGGAATGATATAACTTTTTTATGGCTAGTATCATTCCACTGTATATATATATACCACATCTTCCTTATCCATTCATCTATTGATGGATGCTTGTTTTCACATCTTGGCTATTGTAAATAATGCTGTAATAAATATAAGGGTGCATATATCTTTTTAAAGGAGTGTTTTTCTTTTCCAGTAGTGCAATTACTGGATTCTATGATATTTCTGTTTTTAATTTTTGAGAGACTTTCACACGATCTTCTACATCAATAGTGCACAAAGGTTCTGTTTTCTCCACATCCCCATCAACACTTGCCATTTCTTGCAATCTTCCTGGTGTGGGTCCCCAGGGCTGGGGTTGCCCTGTGTAGGATCTGATACTCTTGCTTCTCCATGTTTGTGATGTCCCTTTTATTTGTGATTAGTCACACTGTGGGTTTGGTTTCCAATTGCATCTCTGCCCCTCCTGTCCTTTTCCATGTGGCCTTCTCTCTGTGACTAGTTGTGAAAGGTCTATTCTGGCAGTCTTTAGGTTGTTTCTAGAATTAGTTGCATAAATGTAGCCATTGCATCTGTGGTGTATCCATGGGATGAAGTGAGCTTGGGATCTTCCTACTCTACCAACTTTCCTGTCTCCCATAGTTTAGTTTTAAAGCCAGTCCATCTGACCCAAAACTGATTTCTCAAGCACTTCGATATACTGCTTTGTTCAGTGTGAAGCAGCAATGAACCAACTGAATATGGAGTCTGTAGAAGAGCAAATTTACGTGTGAGAAAAAGGAAAATAGGAAAGTCAATTCAGCACATGTGACTATCTTTAAAGCTCTGGTTCCTCAGTTCCTATTTGCTTGAGTAGATCTTTAATGTCTTCAAACAGATATTTTGCTCAAGTTTTCTAATTGTTCCTGGTAGAATGATTGGTGTGACCATTATATGATCAGAATGAACGACTGGTCTGATCATTGATATTATAGAAGTTGAATTTACCTTCTTGAAAAAGTTCTAGATCAATTCCTACAAGTGAAGAATTTGTAATGGGTTAAAATATATCAGTATTACAATTATTTCCTTTGACTACAACAAATTTAAAAGCCTTACTACAGATAAACCAAGTGGAATATGAAAAATAAGGAGACAGGTGAATCCAATACTTTTGTCACTTACATATGACAGCCATGACAATGTTTTTTAGAGTGTAAAATGGAGTTTTTTGCTATATGGTAGGAATTATTTCTTGTCTTTGTTGCATCTGATTTGGCTGACATTGTTTATTATTTATTGCTCTCATGATAAAATTATAAACTATTTGAAAATCTTTAGCCATGCAATTCCTAGATAAATGCTTTCCAGCTGTCACTCACTCTATAGCCTTAACTTTAGACTTCACTCATAACTAGAAAATATTATCTTTGCTCTACAGCTACACAGTTTGAAGGACAAGCAATAGATAAAAACCCTGTAAGTTGCCATTTTGGCCATGTTCTTTTCTCTGTGATCATCATACATACAAACCCTTCTATATGGCCATCAAACTAACATAGGTAAGTAACTTTCAAAAAGTAGGAAATGGTCATCAATTAGAATGGAAACAAATAAGGTATTGGGACAGATAGTTTCAATTCTGTGCCTGCTCTCAACTAGGATAACTCACAGAGAAGCTGGAGGGTGTGATGTTTCTATGACTAATTTCTGATTTTAAATTAAACCTGAGACTTCCACTTGTGAGCATTATTGACTAGTTGGATTCAGACCAATCATTCTACCAGGAACAATTAGAAAACTTGAGCAAAATATCTGTTTGAAGACATTAAAGATCTACTCAAGCAAATAGGAACTGAGGAACCAGAGCTTTAAAGATAGTCACATGTGTTGAATTGTGCCTACCTAATTCATATGTTAAACTTTTCACTCCCAGTGCCTCAGAATGTGACTTTTTTTGGAAATATGTTCATTGCAGATGTACTTAAGTTGTGTGTGGGGGTCATATTCCAGTAGGTAGGTCTAATCCATATGACTGGTATCCTTGTAAGAAGGAGCAATTTGGAGACAGATGCACACAGGGAGAATACTGTGAAAATGAAGGCAGAGATTGGAATTGATACATCCACAAGCCAAGGGAACACTTAGAATTGCCAGCAAACTGCTAGAAGCTAGGAGAGAGGTCTTATATGGATCCTTACCTCACAGCTCTCAGAAGAAACCAACCCTGTCAACCCTTGGATTTTGGTATCCAAGATTGTAAGAAAATATATTTCTGTTGTTTAAGCCATCCTATTTGTGATACTTTCTTATAGCCATCCTGGCAAACTAATACAAGTATGGAAACTGTTTGGCCTGAAAACATTTTCTGATTAATTTATGATATGAAGCCAAAAAGTCAAAAGGCTGAGCAGAAAACAGTAAATAAGAGACTGGAAAACTGTGCCAAGTTTTTTATAAAGTCGTGGTACTGGGAAGACAAAATTTGGTATTTAGGTATTCCAAAACAGCCATGTTTAAGAGGCCAAAATTCAGGAGTAAAGGTGATGTTATCTAATGGTTTTCTTTTCAAGGCCTTTGGGGATTTGTGAATGGGGCAAGAAAAGAAGAAAGAGGCAGCATACTTGCTGAGAAGTCAAGTAGGGGTACTGATAGTCTCCTAGTGCTAGAGGGATCAAGAAAATCGAGTTTAGGATTCTTAATGGATAAAATGCACTGTGGAAAATGCACCAAACTTTCACTTAGAGATATAGTATAGTAATAGATAGTAGTGATAGATATAGTAAGATGAACAGGAAATAGAAAGGTTCTTAAGTTTTACATTAGCACAATTCTAGATGGAAAGTACTATGCTTTTTCCATATTTTAATTATCTGCCAAAATAAAAGTACATCCTCTCTGGAAGAATATAACATGGAATAGAATCTATAGTTTTTTATATGTCATACCCAGCATTCACTTAAAATGTAACATAAAATCTAAATGACGGGGAAAGTGACCAAACCCAATAGGTTAAACAAAAATAGAAACAGACCTAGAGGTGACTCCATTATTCGAATTCTCAGGTAAAGTTTTCTTTTTAATAAAACTTTGATTAATAACTTTAAGGAAATGACAAGAAATAAAATGTCACCAGGGAATTTGATTCATTAAAAAGAATCAAATGAAAATTCTTAACTGAAAAAGAAATAATTGAAGCTAGGAAGTTAATAGATGGCTTTACCAGTATATTAGACATAGTAGAGGAGGGTATTAGTAAAGTAGAATAAGGTATGTATAAAATCTTCAGAATAAAGCCTGGAGAGGAAAAAAAGAAAAAAGAAAAGAGAATGGAACCTATACAAAAGGTCATTAAGAGTCAAATAGGAAGATGAGGAATTTAATATACAGTCCCCAAATAAGAAGATAAAAATTGGGCCAAAACAATATTTGCAGAGATACTGACATAAATTGTCTAAATCAGGGATGAAAGACTTTAAGCCACAGATTCAATAAGTTTTATGAACCATAAGCAAAACAAATAGAAAGAAAACTACAAGTACATCATGGGGTATTTAATAGAAATCAAATTCTGTGAATAAAATGTAAAATAAGTGAGGTTAGGAGGGGCAGGATGGTTTGGTAGATAAGAAACACATTACCATCCCAGGGGATACAGTGAAATTAGCAGATTCTTACTCCTTAGCCAAAACTATGAAAGTAAAAGGACAGGGGTTTGATATCATCAATAAGTGAAAGAAATAATAGCTTGAAGTTTTATACCCAGAAAAGTTCCTTCAAAAATGAACGCAAAATAAAAACATAGAAAAACATTATTGAGAAAGTGTAATTGATAAAAATTCTAACTAAAATATTAGAAAGAAGACCCTAATACTACAGTAAAAAAAAAACACACACACTATGATCTAGTGGGATTTATACTAAGAATGCAGTGATGTTTCAATATTAGAAAAGTCTAATAATAGGATTCACCATATGAATAGGTCTACGGAAAATTTAACATATGTTTATCTCCATTTAGTATAATTTCTGATATTAGGGACTTATGTCTACCACCTTATTATGTGTTTTATATTTGATGTACCTGATCTTTTAATCTCGTTTTTTGCCTTATTTCAGATTAAGCAAATAGGTTTATCATCCTATTGACTTTTCTTACTAACTTGTTAGTTATATGTTATATTATTTTTCTATTATTGGTAACCATAGATTACAATATTCATTCTTGACACAATAGATTCTATGTGGATCATCACCTTTACTACTTCATGTATTAAAGTAAAAGAATCTTAGAAAACTTTATCTACCTTTGTGTTATTATTTGTGTTATTATTCTTATGTATTTTAATTCTACATTAACTTTGAAATAATCTGGACAATATTTTTTGTCCAATACAGCTATTACTTATTTTTATTTACCTATACATTTATACTTTCTGTTGTTTATTCTTTCCTGTATTTCTTTAGTTCCATCTGCAAAAAGTTTCTTCTGTGTGGTTTCATTTCAAATGATGTTCATCTTTTGAAAGAATTCCTTTAGTACTTTTTTTTATAGTACATGTCTCCTAGAAATTAATTTTTTATTTTAAATTTTTACTTGTAAATAATTTCAAAGTTACAGAAAAGTTATAAGAATAAGTATAGGAAAAAATAACCATTTTATCCTTTATCCAAATTTATCTGTTATTATTTATTCTTTCCTTCTTTATTTGATCTTATAATTTCTTTTCTTTCTTCCCCTCTCTCTCTCTCACTCCCTCTGTCTCTGTCTTTTACACACAGACAGGCACACACACACACACATGCACAAACACACACACAATTTTTTTTTCCTGAATCACTTGAGGTGAAACTACATACATAATAGATTTTACTCCTAAATACTTCAACGTGTATTTCCTAAGAATAGTCCTATTTCTTTTTTAAAAGCTACAGTACAGTTATCTTACTGCATTAAATGATGACACACTAATTTGTCATTTGTTTTTTCAATATTGCTAATTGAACCAATGATATCATTAGTAGGAATGTTTTTTCCTCCAGTACAAGATTTGGTCTCATGACATGTATTACACTTAGGTCTTTTTGGTGTTCTTTAATCTTCCACATTTCCACAGCCCTTCTTTGTCTTTTATGACTAATTTTTGATGGTTATAGTAAGAACCCCTTCTGATTTTTAAGCTTACTTACCCCTTTAGTTGAATCGTGCCTTTTCTTGTAGGCCAGATGTGTATGAATCCTCAAGTTGCAGGTAATGATGGAGTAGGTGTGGAGTGAATCCATCTTTATTCTGCCTACCATTTTGTTGATATGTTAACTCTTATATCTTCACAGCAATCCTAAGAGACAGGTATTTTATTTCCAATTATCTCGGGCAGTAAATGCTAGACACTGGAATCCCATAGTTCGTAACTAATAGAAGGTTGTAGTACTAACGCTGAGGTCAGTCATCCTGGAGGAAGGGAGATGTTCGCTCAAAAAACAGGAACAAAGTCTACGCTTTCATTTTGACAGTGTCACAGCCAATTGTCAAACTGAGTGTTAACAAGTAAAGGCTTGATTCCTTCTCAGTTGAAATTATAAACACTGTTTTCCAACATACCAAAATGCCAGCTTTCCATATTACATGAGAAGAAATTCTTAGGTGTTTTTTCCTCAAAAATCAAGATCTCTGGAAAATTAAGGCAAAGATCCATTTTAGAATGCATACGTAATTTTCTTCTTATTTGAAAAAAGATAATTTTATATCTAATACTCTAAAATGCTTCTGTAATATTACAAATTGGGAGTTTTGTACTAACTTTACTGAGATATTTTTCACATTTTTAATTTCTCTTTTCATTGCTGATTATTTGAGTTTTCCTTTTCTGTCATCTTTTTCATTTCATTTACGTGTTTTGCCAGAGAAATATAAGGCCATTGTTTTATAAAGAATAGTCTGAAGTACATTTGTTTAAATTACTTACTTTCTTTTTAAACATTTATTTAGCTGTATTTCAATTGTGATGTATCAGAAACACATTCAATACTTAATACATGTGTGCTGGCTGAATGAATGAATAGCATTACATTATAATATTTATCAAGGTTCAGAGTAATTAATGGTATTCTTTTTTTTTTTTTTTTACAAATAGTTTATTGTCAAATTAGTTTCCACATAACACTCAGTGCTCATCCCCACAAGTGTCCTCCTCCATGCCCATCCCCCCCCCCACATCCATCAGTCCTCAGTTTTTGTCAGCATTCAAGAGTCTCTCATGGTTTGCCTCTCTCCCTTTCCCCCACCATTTCCCCCCTTCTTCTCCCCCTTGTTCCTCCATCAAGTTCCTCCTAATCCTCCTATACGTGCAAACATATGATATTTGTCCTTCTCTGCCTGACTTATTTCGCTCAGCATAACACTCTCAAGGTCCATCCATGTTGCTACACATGGCCAGATTTCATTGTTTCTCATTGCCATGTAGTATTCCATGGTATAGATAAACCACATCTTCTTGATCCATTCATCTGTTGATGGACACTTAGGCTCTTTCCATGTTTTAGCTATTGTGGAGAGTGCTGCTGTGAACATTGGGGTACATGTGCTCCTATGCCTCAGCATTTCTGTATCCCTTGGGTAAATTCCTAGCAGTGCTATTGCTGGGTCATAGGGGAGTTCTATTGATAGTTTCCTGAGGAACCTCCACACTGTTTTCCAGAGGGGCTGTACCATTTTACATTCCCACCAACAGTGTAGGAGGGTGCCCGTTTCTCCACATCCTCACCAGCATCTAGAGTTCTCTGATGTAATTAATGGTATTCTAAAACAACTTTTAACATGCAAGAAAAAGCCTCAAGAGAAAGAAAGAAATGATGAGTTGCTAAGACCATGCAATTTAATTCTATTTTAGACCTAAACTAAGATAAGAACTGCCTACAGTCTCAAAAAGTCACTAATCAATTACAGCCACCAGGATTTCTTTATGAGTCTGGGCATTCTGAGTAGGACTGCTGATGCACACTGCTTCCCATTCACTCTGCTTTGTTCCCTCTGTTTACTCTTGTGCCCATTTCTCTCTGAAAGTATCGTTTCTGTCAGTGGAGCTGCCCAAGTGCTAGCCGTGTCCTACACTTGAACCCTATCCATTCATCAATGATCAAACCAAAATGTAACATCAGGAAGCTTCTCTTGATGTCCACACCTAGAACTGATCTCTTCTTTAGCTGAACCCTCCTTGCACTTGGTTTCTCTTTGAGTTGCCGACTGGGTTCATTGACACCTCTGCTTCCCTTTTTAGCTCAATATTAAGAAAGGACCACAACTTCAGAAGAAATGTACCACTTTCTTGCTACCTATTTTGTTATATATCAGAGTTGGAGATGAAAAAACTTTACTAGTAAGAATATTTTAATACTCTCAATTTAATTCCAGAGCTATTTTTAGAACTGTGCATCTTAAGCCAGAACCAGAATTACAAAGGACAGGGATATACATATTTGCTTTTCAATGGAAAGTAAATTGACTTGCCAGTTTGGTATAAGAACCCCGGGAATTCAGAAGTGTGAACAAGTTAAAAGTTATATAAAGGGAAAGGTATACAAAGGATAAAATGATAACAGAGAAATTGTAATGGTGGTGGCGGTGGTAGTGGTAGTGGATAATAGGTCAGTCAGCAAAGACAGTAACTACCTTCATGAAATAGTAAGTGTGTGATTTGAAATAGAAGGACTGCATATTCTTAATGTATCAAAGTTGAATCTTTTGTGATCTAGCACTTTATACTCTATCATTAATATATTAATGCTCCTAAAGGCAGAGGCCACTCAGAAAACAGATGTTAGAATGAAAATGTAACACAGAGTAATATGTACAAATCTTAAGTGGAAAAATCAAAGAGGAGAAATATGTCTATTTCATAGGAAGTTCTCACAAACTTTAACCTATTTAGTTTTAGTTCTTTGTTCTGTCAAAGTTATTTTTATGGGTCAGGACAAAGCAGAGTAAAGAAGCATGGAAACAAGATCATAATTTCTCTTTAAAGAGTCAGGAAAACAGACTGTTTATTTTGACCCAAATCTTAGAGAATGCCACACGGTTAGCAGGACTCTATCCCTCAGTGAGCAAAGGTCTTGCTCTTTGTTTGAAAGCCTAAAAATTCAGCCTTTATGATGGACAATGACTGCTGGTTCATCCTTCTCCTAGAAATGCAGGACACATCTGTGCTATTTTTAATATAAATTAGATTAATCAGAGATTCATTTACTCCAAGTAAACTGTTTTGAGGTCCTGTGAAGGAGCAGCTCTCTGGGGATCAGAAGATCTTTAGTTTCAGTCCCAGTAGAGGGAGATCTGGCTCCTCTTAGACAGTGAACAGTGTTCCTACAAAAGAGCAGAATTCTCGGTGTCCAACATTGCAAGGTATAGACTAATATTGGAATACTTTCCACTATCAAGTATAATTTGAGTAAGTTTCTGGAATTAACAACTGTTACAAAGAACAGCACAAAAACGTAGCCAAAAACAAAATTCAAACCAAAACGGAAAATGGAAAACAAAACAGAAAATGAAACTTGACATAAGTTAAAAATATACAATGTATAGGATTTGTTTAGGGGCCATATATTTTCATTTCCTTCCTTTACCCCCATACACTTGTTAGTAAGTTGTTTTGTATTTCTAAGATGTCTGTGTGGGAAGAGTCTTTTGTGTAGCTAACCACCTTGCCCACCCCCCTTTAAAGTTTATTTATTTATTTTGAGAGAGATAAAGAGAAAAAGAGAGTGAGGAAGGAGCAGAGAGAGAATCCCAAGTGGGCTCCACACTGTCAATGCAGAGATAGTCATGGGGCTCAAACCCACAAACTACAAGAACATGACCTCAGCCAAACTCAACAGTCAGATGCCTAACCAACTGAGCCACCCAGGCACCCTACCTTGGCCCTTTCATACACATCTTCCTGCCTCATCATCTCCACCATAAATCTATTTCTGCCTGACTTTCCAATCATGGAAGCACAAGAGACATGTTGAAATGCTCAGTGAGGACCTGGTTATTGAACCTGGTAGTTACAGATCATACACAGTCATGCACACATCTCTGCTCCATCCCTCGGCATTCCTCTGAGAGAACTTGTGACCAGTTCTTCCTTTCCCTGTTTCCTAGGTATGGGCCATCACCCGATACCATGAGATGCAACATCAGAAATCACTTGGTTTGTTCAGACTTCCTGCTGGTTTTGTTTTAGAGGTGTGGGGTACAGTCATCTCGGATTCATTAAGTCAGAATGTTAAGCAAATCTGTGTCTGCCCTCCCAAAGCATGTTCTAGTGCTGACATATAATCAGGAGAGCCAAGACGAAAAGTTATTTTGGAATGCAAGTGGCTGTTATTGGAACAAAGTCTCTTTCATCAATAGAATCAAAGCACTTATTTTATTTTATTTTTTTTCATTGCACTTTTTAAAGAGGATTTTCATAGCTTTAAGAGTGAGGAGCACGTTTTCAGAGGGAGTCAAAAGAAGTAACAAAATTGGGGCCCAGTGTGTGCTCTCAGTCAGCTTATGATAGTGTAGGCAACACTATGGCTACTTGAAGCTTATGCAAATAAATTATTGCCAAGAAACTTTTACAAGGAATATTTAGGACACCTTCCATGTGCTTCTCATTGTCTTGCAGAGAAAGCAGCTATTTCCAGTGGAACACCGAAACCACCTGTCGAAATCTGATTTTTTACAGAAGGTTGATAGATACTGGAGCACAGACGCAGCAATGACTATTTTACCAACATATTCATATGTGAACTATTTTGGAACTATTCTTTTTTAGTGCTAAAAACGTTTCATGTTGGAAGACAGCATGCAGTGAAACTCGCTGGGAGTTTCATGTTCTTGGTGAGAGGGACATGGCATGATGAGTTGCAGGGATAAGAAAGTGATAAGTTACTAATATGGTTTGAACACCATTTGTGAGGGAAAAAGTGCCCTTGGACTTTTGTTTATCTTTCTCCAACTATGGTTTGAAAGCCATGATGGCTGTTGGCCACATGGCCCTATTTTTTTTTTTAATGTTTACTTATTTTTGAGAGAGAGAGAGAGAGTGCAAATGGGGTAAGGGCAAAGAGCAAGGGAGACACAGAATCTGAAGCAGGCTCCAGGCTCTGAGCTGTCAACACAGAGCCTTAGGCGAGCCTGGAATTCATGAACCACAAACTCATGACAGGAGCCGAAGTCAGATGCTTCACCAACTGAGCCCCGGCCCTATTTTTGATGCAAGAGAGAAAAAAGCAGAATGTATAAACAAAGTGACAGGAAAAAAAAAAAGACAAGGAAATAAATAAAATATCAGTGAACCTTAGAAAGTTGCTTGTCACCACTACTTAGCATAGAGGTCAGGGGCAGCCCATAAGTCATGATGTTATTTACAACCAAAGATTTCTGCTTCATGCCCCTGTGTCTTGAGCCACATTGTTCCTTCTCCTGAAATATTTTCTCTTTCCACCATTGACATCCATGGGCATACACTTCTCACATCTCCCATCAGGAAGGAGCTTGAGGTTCTCTCTGACTGTCCTCCCTTTGGGATGCAGGACAATAGTCACACGAAGGCCATGCTCTTCCTAGGCTGCTCGCAGCTAATGACCACTACTGTCCCATGAGCCTTCTTCGTTAGCCTGCCCGAGACTTTCTCAGGGCTTCACTGCAACCTGAGTCTTTTCTTACTCAGTCTTTTGACCTACATTCTCTTCTTTCATCTGGAAAAATGTATCTGATCTGCATCATTCTCTGAAAACCTTCTCTACCTACTCCTGCTACTCTTCTCTCTGTCTTTCACAAGCATTTTACCCAATAAGTCTCACTCACGTTTAATTTCCTCTTGGTGCTGCTTCTCAGAGTGCCTGAACTAGCACACACTCCAAAACAGATCCCCTTCACTTGTGGAAAACCAAGGCCAAGCTCAAACGCTACTACCTTCATGAAAACTCCTCTAATCCTTCTCACTGGTTATAACATTTTAGTCGCAGAATTTCCTCCCATAAGAAAACTCCATAGTTATATTTTATAAGAGAGTTTTCTAAAGCCTATCTTCTTTTATCATAACTTACCCTCACTTTATTTTTTTCTAATTGGAAAATAGACACACTGTTATGCTACCTTCAAAAATATTTATTCTTCCACATTGCTTACAACACTAGCTGGCACATAGGTGGCATTCATCAGTTCGATGAAAAGGATCGTCATTTTACTTTATAGAACACTTAACAGCCATTAGAAAGTAATGTGCATTACTCTTGGTTCTCTTCAGTGCACACTATTTTCAACAGACAAAATTTCCCCTTTTATTTCTGTGGCATAATCTTAATGTTCCAGCTTCATTGCTATTCTATAAGGATTAGCAGATTCGGAATTCTTTGTTCCAATTAGGCTATTCATATTTTTTATTTCTTATTTATTTATTTATTTATTTATTTAGCATTCTATGCATTTGGCTGTGTGCTAGGTAATCAAAACACAAAGATGAAAAAGGCATGGCACCCGTCTTCAAACAGCTTAGAGTATAATAGGAAAGACCAATACACAAAAGAATATGGTAATAAAAGTTTTGAGGGCTCAAGATGTATGTCTGTACAAGACTTAGTAGTGGCATCAAAAAGGGGATGGCCAATTCAACATGAGAAATCAGGGAAGTCTTCATGGGCATAATAACGTTTTATATAAGTCTTAGGAGATCTGTAGGAAGTAAAAGCACTGGTAAATGCTGTGAGTCACCCCCTCTCCTGGTGTCCTCTTAAGTAAGATAGGACTTGCTCCCCTCACTGCAGGGAGTTTCACAAGTTGGCTCTCAGGGGGGACTTCTGTTTAGGATGACCTCTAATTAAAAACAGACAAAACAGGGACACTTGGGTGGCTCGGTCGGTTGAGCATCCGACTTCAGCTCAGGTCATGATCTCGCGGTTCGTGGGTTTGAGCCCCACTTCGGGCTCTGTGCTGACAGCTAGCTCAGAGCCTGGAGCTTGTTTCAGATTCTGTGTCTCCCTCTCTCTCTGACCCTCCTCTGCTCACACTGTCTCTCTCTCTCTCTCAGAAGTAAATAAAACATAGAAAAAAAAAAAAACAGACAAAACAAAGACAAAAACAAACTACCTCATCTAAGGTCATGCTTCTTTCTAGGGGTGACTCCTTAGCCATGGCTGATTGACATGGGGTTTAAAAGCTTAGTGCTCCCACAGTTAACTCAGGACAACTCTGAAGGTCCATTCCAACTAAAGAATTCCCTGTGGGGTTGGCTCTGTTGGGAATGAGTTAGAAATGAATTCCTCCTTTTGCCCAACTCTCCAACCCAAGGGTCTTACCAGTGCACTCCCTAATAAGAGTCCCCCTCCCAAACTGTAACAGGTCCATTCAGCCCACGCAGAGGCAAGCGGTACCAGCAGAAGCATTGGATATAAAATGGCATGGCTAGATTGGGGTACCATATCTTCTGCTGAAAATGGCCTCCCAGCTCCCTGCATGCTTTATGTATGTACAGATTTTACTGTATTTGTTTTTAACTTTTTTTTTTTACTGAAATAGTAAACATATATGCAGAAGAATGTTCTTTATCTGTGTTTTTATATCTCCCTTTTCATTTTTTTTCCTATGGCAAAGAAAATTCTAGGAAAGTTCTTGTGAATCATCTAAGGTTTTGTATTATCAATAATACTTTCACATTCTGTGAATGTAAAATCTGAGTAAATAGAAAAGGGTGCAGCCAGACTTTTTCTTTGATTTTGGTAACATCCCAATAGAATGACACTATCACACCGTCAGTTTTCACTCTCTCAATCATTCATAAAAAAGCAGATCACCGTGATGCAAAGACTTAAATTGAACTAGAGTTTCCCAACTAGACCCATATTCATTGATCAGCTAAGACCATACCCTCAAAGAATTCCTCTACTTGGAAAAATACTACAGTGTGTTCACCTTTACTTTGTGCCTCATCATTTGTTTTAGTAAAAATACAGCACTAAGAAAACCACACGCCAAATGGTGCAGTGGTCCAAGTCCAACCTGGGCAACTGCTGATATAAAATTCCTGAGTAAAAGAGGCTCATGGGTCACAGCACAATATATCATAACCCACCATTTCCTATCCCATGCCTGTTTAAAAAAATCTTATACTGATGTCATCTTTTAAAGTTACACCAATTAAAACAGGAAGAGCAATGCTTTTTAAAACAAAGTAAAAATTGAACAAGTGATTATAGCAAAAAGACGGTGTGAAGCTGATTGTGGCTGAGGTAACAGAAGCTGAGCAGTCATCCAGTGTATTGGACTCTGTAAAGTCACAAAGATGTCCTTAAATAAGCATCTATTCATGATAGGTTACTTTTTGATTCTCATTTTTCTTTTACCTCTTCCACTCAACTACATATTTATTGATCTTTAAATCAACTACATACCTGAATTCTGTTCATTTCCTACAGTTAGGAAGGATTTCATTCTTTAAAATCAAACTGATTGCAAGCTCAGCTCTGGAGATGCATTCTCGAATCATCATTTAACATAATGTTAAAAATGATGTGGGGAAGAAAGATATGCATTTGGGGAGTGGTATATACACAAAATGTAAATGAAGGAGATCCAGGCAAAGCAAAACAGGGCGATTCTAATTTAGAGCTCAAATTAGTTTTGCAGATAGCTAGACACTTGTCTCTCATTTTCAATCACTCCTCTGTTTGTAGAGCACTTTGATGGGCTGTCTTGATAGCAAAATTATATGCAATTAAATTTAGAAGGCTAATCTTTCCAATGATTTCAACTTCAGAAAAATAAAATCGGAGATCGCTTAAATACATCTTATGAAGTGAAACAGTATTGTTTCAAAGGATCAAAAGCTTTGTCTCCTAGAGAATCAAAGGGCCTAGCCTTTGGCATCAATCACATTGTTCATGAGAAACAGAACTTTTCAGTTCTTGAGGCTTCATGACAGAGAAAATGATTCAGCCTATCTGCTAGAAGGCTTGCTCCAAGATGTGAGGATGGAGAGGTATTTGGCAGCAGCTGTTAACCCACCTGCAGAGAAAACTTCTGTCTTGTTTCATCTGTTGAATTGTTCACACGATCCAGACTAATGTTTACTTGTTCACAATTAAAGATACCGCCTAGTCTTCAGAGATTGTTCAAAAGGATTATCAGAGAGCCTGCAGGGCCTGAATGTCAAGCTGTTCTCTCCGGCTAGATACTAGCTCACCACATACACGATGCCTACTCCAGAATGTTCATTTGGCTAACTGAGGCAAAGTAACAAAGTCGAGTTAAGGAAAACTTGGCAGTCTTCCTATACCTGCCTTTGCAGTGGCAGTCCTAAGTGCTGTGTTTATTTGCATTTCATATTCTATGCATATTTATGGGAACCCGTTACTGCAGCATTGAGAGTTACGTCGAAATCTGTGCCTTCACAGGTTTCATCTGTCCTAAGGAATGTGGATCATAATACCTGCTTATGCTGAAATGTGTTGGATAAAGGCTCTTTTATCCTAAGAATCAATTGCATCTCCTTAGAATGCATGGCTGCCAATAACATATTCTGGTTTCTCAAACCAACAAATAATGCAATTGAAATGCTGAAAGCCAACCATATTAGAGAAAAGCAGATGTTTGAAAACTGAAATGTAGCAATATCAGCACAAATCAATGCCCACAGTAGCCAGTGCTAAAGCTTACAATTATTTTGATTGTAAAGAAGAGGAAATAGGATTTTAAGCACAAAGAATTTATTTAAATAAGCTTCACAAGCTGAAGATACCTTACAAATCCCAAGCTGAGTTTTCTGGCTCATGTACCAGGTAGAGTCATTGGTTATTTTAGTCTAAGAGACAAAATCTTAATATTAGGTTTCTTGGTTATTTTAGTTGAAGTTGAATTTTTACAGGTTTTGAAGTACTTGATATTTAGTACCTATTAGAGTTTTATTTAAAAGAATATAATCCAGGGCACCTGGGTGGCTCAGTCAGTTAAGCGTCTGACTTCGGCTCAGGTCATGATCTCACAGTTTGTGGGTTTGAGCCCCGTGTGGGGCTCTGTGCTGACAGCCCAGAGCCTGGAGCCTGCTTCAGATTCTGTGTCTCCGTCTCTCTCTGACCCTCCCTTGCTCATGCTGTCTTCTCACTCTCTCTCTCAGAAATAAATAAAACCTTAAAAAATATATATAATCCTCTTGTGTCAGGATGATAAAGATTATACTGTTTGCTTGAAAGACAGCTGTTCGGTGTCTTAGGTAAATATAGTATAAGAATAAACTTTGGAATTGTACACATCCAGGTATGTTTGTAACTATCAGCTTAGGAAAGGTGGAGTTTCCTGATTTTGTGTTAAAGACATGCATAAAAGGGACAAATTATTGATAAAATAAGTATACATGCAGTATTAGAATTGTGATTGAAGAACAAACAAGATATTCTTGTACAACCAGTAATAGTCCTGAATTTAAGTACTCAATAAACATTCATATTCAAACAATAGTGAGAAACACTGAGTTATAGAATGCAAATTGAGGATGTGTCAGTCATGACAAATGATTAATGTATAGAAAATATTAATAATAAGATTAATGTATGGGGAGTCAATTATCTTTTCTCTTAGTTATATTTTACAGTTTTGTACCTTGGCTTACTTATCTATGTTAAGTTATAATTGGTTTGGGCTGAGTTATTTTCAACTAAAAATTTATCACATAATAAATGCACATTACTTTTTCAAGAAGTTCACAAATACATCATGCTGATGAAGTAACAATTTTCAAAATAATATCTTACACACTGACTTTTTGCATTTTTTATATAAAATGGAACGTATATACCTACAGGTATGTATCCTTTAGGACAGAATTAGCCACAGTAGTAAAATGGTTATGTGTAAGCCAATGTAGAAATTCTTTAAATTCTCCCAAACCATTGTTTTAGGAGGGATGAGACAGAAGAAAAAGGAAGAAACTGAGAGAGAGGAATTTTGCCAGCCTGTTACAAACAGGCTGGAACCACATGAGTTCAGTCCCAGTGCCTTCTACTCACTGGCCTTGTGGCCCCAGGAAAGTTATTGAATCTGTGCATGCTTCAGTTTCCTGATCTGTTCAATGGGCCAATAGTAGTCCATATTTATACTGAATTGACATGCAGAGTAGGAAACTTTACAAATGAAACACATACAGTGTCATGTAATAGGCTGTCAGTTAATATTAGCAACTATATTATCATTTATTATTATTATTTTGAATCTATTTTCATATATTCGCTCTCTCATGCATCTCTAAAGCAACTCAACGAGGTAAGTTTTTACTATATGCATTATATACATGAAGACACTGAATAGAAACGTTAAGTAGCTTACCCAAAGTTCACAAAAACTGTGAGCTGCAGAGCAAAGAAAATGTAGTCCTTTTTGGCTAAAATCGGTTCCCCCCATCAAATGGAACATACTGCTTCCCATATTTTCTTGTGTCCTATTTGCCCCATCCACCAAATTTTGCCCTCTGAACCATCCAGATTTTTCACTGGTAATGGTACTGGTGACTAATTATACTTGTGGACTGTCATTGATGAATTACAAATTTGAATCTTTGTAAGAGATGTTGAAGATTTTTCTGTGTACATTATTTACACACATAGAGACTGTGATCCTGAAAGGTTAAGAGATAAGCATTGTGGCCACGGTAGTGGTTAGTGATCAGGTCAAGGCTGGAAGCCAGTCTCCTCACTTCACATTCATTGCTTTTTCCTCTTATTTTTTTTATAGTCTTCTCTATGCATACAGACTACTACTATTCTGGACATTTCTATGTTTATCCCAAATCAGCGCTGTTTATCTATGATACTTCAGATGAACCAATACAGTGACACATTGGTCTGGTAGTTCTTTTTTCCAAGTCAGTCTCTTAGATGTTTATATATTCTTATGCTGGAAAACTGATGTCTGATTTCGATCTCTGTATTTATTTATTTCTAATAAATGTCATTTTTAGAGATGTTTTATATGCACAGCGAAATTAAATGGAAAGTACAGAGTTCCCATAGGCCTCCTACCCCAACTCATATAAAGGTTCTCTCACTGTCAATATCCCCCACAAAGTAGTACATTTGTTATAATCTGTGAACCGACATGACACATCATTATCACCTGAAGTCTGTAGTTGATACTAGGGTTTATTGTTGGTTTTGTACATTTTTGGGGGGTCTTGAAAAATGTGTGAGGACAAGTAGCCACCATTATAGAAGCACACAGAATAATTTCAGTACTCTAAAAATTCCTCTGTCCTCCACCTAATCACCCCTCCCTTCATCTCCCAACTCCTAGTTTGTATTTATTTGACTATCCATTTTGCCCTTCATTTTTCCCTAAGGATAAACAATTCTGAGTTGGCTTAAAAGGCATGCTTCCATGCATCTCAGTAAGCACAGGTGTTTCTCATTTGCTGAAGAGCAGCTGCTTGGCTTGTTCAGAACTGGTACCATATTTGGTGTGGTATGACACAGCTGGGATACTTCAGGATTATTTTTGTGAGAGTTATACATTCATATATGCTAATAAATTGATCAATAAGTATTGAACAAGCACACACTGTCCTAACATATTGATAGATAGCTGCAGTTCCATATTGAAGGTAGCCCCAGAACAGGAGCAAATGGTCATGAGGTAGGCAGGATAGGCAGAATAATACCCTGCTGAAGATGTACACATCTGGAACCTTTGCTTGTATTGTCTCACATGCCAAAAAAGACTTTGTAATTGGGATTAAGAGTAGCTACCGTGATATAGGAAGATGATACTGGGTTATCCAAGTGGGCTCTAGGTAAACACAGTAGTCCTTAAAAGCAGAGAACCTTTCCAAGCTTTGGTCAGAGAGTGACACGGCTAAGAAAGAATGGTCAGAGAGGTGCAGTGTTGCTGGCTTTGGAGATGGAGAAAGGGGGACATGAACCAAGGAATGTGGTCAGCCACTAGAGGCTGGAAATGAATTTTCCTTTAGAGCTACCAGAAATGAATACAGCCTTGTTGACAGCCGGATTTTAGGCTAGTGAGACCAATGTTGGATTCTCACCTACAGAAATGTAAGACAATAAATTTGTTTGGTCTGTTGACAGCTGTATTTTAGCCTAGTGAATCCAACCAATGTTGGATTCTCATCTACAGATATGTAAGATAATAAGTTTTTGTTGTCTTAAGCTAGTAAGTTTGTGGTAAATTTGTTACTGCAACAGTAGGATTCTACAGATCAGAAAATATCAAGTTTTGAATTTGAAATGTAATGATTGTGTTCATGTATATTTCCACAAATTCTCTATGCTATTGTAGACAGATTCCTCATTTTCTCATCACTCCCGGTAAGAACTGAAATGTGAGACACGATGTCAGCATTTTTACCATAAGACTATCTGAACAATAATTTGATAAACAAAATATGCAAAGTAATGAACTGAGTTTCTTAATTCATAAAGTGGAACGCATTTATAAATAACTACCACCATCTCAAAGTGGTGGATACCCTTGGCCTTGCCAGTGGTTTATTTTAATTTTTGAGAGGTCATCCTCTTTTCCAGAACTCCACTTGAGGATACCCTTTCCAATCCACCCAGGGGTCTCTGCCTACGGATTATCTTTGGCTATGAGCTTAGCATTCTCTATACTCTTCATACATTAAATGGAAGAGAAAAAGGGGAATATATTTTTCCTTTTCTGTAAACAAAGTTATCTTTTTTTCCCTTTAAGTGTTTTATTGTCTTCATCGTTATGTTTTCCTCTTTCTACTTTTCACTGTTCTGTCCAGAGAGGCAGTCAGTGCTGAGATTTTTTTGGCTTTCATTCTTCCAGATCCTTCTTCTTTGCTATCCGTATAATCTTAGATAGCTTTAGGTGACTGGCCACATGCAGGCTCACTGAATACATACAGCTCAATACATACGTACAGCATTGTACCAATGCTCCCAAAGATATGAAGAAGCAGGTGTCCTCTAGATCATCCCCCAATAAGGAATCCAATGTGTTGAAATGTGTCCCTCAGAATACGGGAAACCTCAGAATATGGCTCTATTTGGCAATGGAGTCATTGCAGATATAATGAGTAAAGATGAGGTCATAGTGGAGTAAGGTGGGTCCCTAATCTGATATAACTGATATCCTTATGAAAAGGAGAAATTTGGATACAGCATGCACACAGGGAGGATGTCATGTAAATTTTGGACTTATGCTATTGCAAACAAAGGAACCACCAGAAGCTAGGAGAGAGGCTTGGAACAGATCCTTCCCTAGTACCTTAAGAGAGAACATGGCCCTCGTAACACCTTTGATCTCAGACTTCTAGCCTCAAGAAGCATGAAACACAAATTTCTGTCACTTAGACCACT
The DNA here is from genome assembly GCF_003009895.1 of Hyaena hyaena. NCBI lineage: Eukaryota > Metazoa > Chordata > Mammalia > Carnivora > Hyaenidae > Hyaena > Hyaena hyaena. Next base: position 329,135 of record NW_024081752.1, read on the forward strand.
CAGTTTATGGTATTTGGTCATGGAAACCCTAGGAAACTAACACAGAAGGACCTACAAACTCCCCATTCATTCATGCGACCTCTAATACAAGGGTAATGACTGCTGCCCTTCAAACTCCAGCGAAGGAAAACAATTTCATATTTTAGGTAACCTCTTAGTTAGCCCCACAAGTCTCTGCCTCTTAGTTGAACACATGGGACTTTTTTTATTATTAAAGTACAGTTGACACACAATGTTATATTAGTTTCAGGTGTACAACATAGTGATTCAACAAGTTTACCTTCCATCTTTCACCGTGCAATGTTGTTAGAATACCATTGACTATATTCCCTACCCTGCACCTTTCATCCCCATGACTTATTCATTCCATAAGTGTAAGCCTGTACCTCTCACTCCCACTGCAACTTTTTTAAACATCAAATAAAGTTCACATCCCGATCAATGTGATCAAAATATCATCAAACAACCTCATTGACTTTTTAAACTATTTATATCCATACTGTGAATTAATATTTATACCCTGAAATTTTTACAAACTAAGAAAATCACCTTTACCAACTTCTTTAGCCTTATTTCTCTAACTTCTGGGCATGTGATGGCAATTTAAAATATTATGAAACATTCCTAAATATTTTATAGCGACCTGCACATTTTGACTTCCTGCTATTTAATCAGAAAGTAAACTTTCTAATAGACTTCAGTGAACTTTGTATTAATATAGTAGTGTGTATACAGAATCATCTTGTTTGTTATATTTTGGTTGCAGGCTGAAAGAGCTACAAATTGCTAATTATAGTATATTTAATACTTTCATACAACATAGTGCCCTCGTCAGTGCATCTGGAAGGTACTTTTAGTCCATATGCTTTTTTTCTGAAATAGCACTAAGAACAGTCATAAATTGTAGCCTCAAAGAAACCATCAAGTTTGCAATGCTCTAATTTTTTACCAGTTTCCAGTACATGCTATGTTGAAATTTTAAAAATTGTTTAATTTACAACATTTAGCCAGGAATCCTCAAGACCTTCTTTCTGGAGCCCATGGTCTCTTTAAATGATGACAGCACAGTAAATTGTCGCAAAATTCTTAACGCCTCGACCTGTTTGACTTTGATGTAGTAGTGAAGTAGCTAGTCCCACCATTAAACAGTGCTGTGCGGGAACAGATTTTTATCTGCAGCTCCTCTGAGATAATTACATCAAGTAAAAACTAGCCCAGCATTATGACTGTATATCAAAGTAAAGGAAAATAAGTCAATTTCACATGCCCCACACTGAGCCTCATTAGCCTATTTACCATGTAGTTCTACATTGTATCCCAGCCTTAAACAAAATAGCCTGAAGATGACCTTTCCCAAGAAAATGGTGAGAAATACAAAGGGAGCAGGAGGCAGGAGTCACGTGTCTTATCTCTAATTGTCATCAGGACACTTTATTCTCTTCTCTCCTTCTTAGACCTCCGCCAATTTGTAATCGTTCTTGTATGTTACAGCTCTAAGTATCTATCCTATTGTTTATTCACTCTTTTGTTCCTTGCTGTCCCTAGTTTAATTTAGTGCTCTTTTGTTATTGTATCTAATAAAGGCTTTCACTCATGTGTTTTAGATATAACAAGGATGAAATCTTCTAAAATATTTAAAGGACCAAAATTATAACATTTCATGATTTTATTTTTATTTTTTCTTAATCACACAGAATCCAGCAGAGATCTCACCTGCCAGTGTCATCAAGAACATAATATATTTTTTAAAAATGCTCTTTAATGTTTACTTATTTTTGAGAGAGACAGAGACAGAGTGCAAGTAGGGGAGAGGCAGAGAGAGAGGGAGACACAGAATCTGAAGCAGGCTCCAGGCTCTGAGCTGTCAGCACAGGGCCTTGCATGGGACTCAAACTCACAAACAGTGAGATCATGACCTGAGATGAAGTTGGCTGCTTAACCGACTGGTCCACCCAGGCTCCCCAACATCATATTTTTTTTTATGTACGTCTTTCCTACTCAGTGCATGGATGTGGAGACTAGGCCTATGGTCGCAGCCTATTCTTGGCTACAATGCCTCTTTTCTAGGGTTAGTTTCAAATATCCTACACATGAGCTTAGTGGGTTCTGCTGGTTCTTTCCACACACTCCATACCAAGCTCAGCAATGAGGACATTGTTTTGGTTCCCAAAATATGGTTCAAACACAGCTCCCTCTCTAAACCTTATATTGTTTTTCCTATGGAGGGCTCTGCACCTGCTCTTGAACCCTCATAAGTTAGGGAATTTGAAAATGAAATAATACAAAAATGAATAGTATTGTCTAGTGTTTCTAAAGTATGTCCCATGAAAAATTTCCTCTTCCCTTTATAGCTGTTATGCTTTAAAAGGTTTATCAAATAAGTGCAGGAGGCAATGGATTAAACTAATGTAAAGAGATTTCTTTATGGTAGGACTACTTATATCTTTGGGTATGGTAATATTGCATTTGAAATCTCCAGGAGGAGAGAATACTGATCATTTCCTGAATTTTCATGTCCAACAAGTCCTTTTTATTAAACCAAACTTAAATAGTATTACACAGAATCCTCTTTGGGACTCCCTAAAATAGGATGATTGCATAATTTTGAAATATAAGAATAATTGCACATTAAATTTTTTTTCAATGTTTATTTATTCTTGAGAGAGTGACTGAGCATGAGCAGGGGAGGGGCAGAGTGAGCGAGAGAGAGAGAGAGAGAGAGAGAGAGAGAGAGAGAGAGAGAGATGAAGACACAGATTTTAAAAAAGGCTCGAGGCTCTGTGCTGACAGTTCACAAACTTGAATTCACAAACCGCGAGGTCATGACCTAAGCTGAAGTCGGATCCTCAACCAACTGAGCCAACTAGGAGCCCTTATAATTGCACATTTTTAAGGAGCACATATGATCCGTTACCTTACTCGAAACCTAGTCTGAGGACCAGAATTGAGCAAGTCCCAAGGTAACTCCTATGCCGTTAAGCCTGAGGCACTCTTCTATAAACACAGGCTATTATTTGCTGATGAGATTGTTGTTTGTTTTTTTTAAGAGAGGGCACAGTGACCCAAGGCAGAGAGAGAATCCCACAGGGGACAGAGAGAGAGAGAGGGAAAAGTGAGGCTCGTGCTCACCCAAAGTGGGGCTGGAGCTCACCTAGTGTGGCACTTGAACGTACCAACCACGAAACCATGACCTCAGCTGAAGTCAGATGCTCAACCGACTGACCCACCCAGGTGTCCTGATGAGATTTTTTCAAGTTTTATTTATTTAAGTGATCTCTACATCCTACGTGGGACTCAAACCCACCATCTAGAGATCAAGAGTTGCATGCTCTTTTGACCAAGTCAGTCAGGTGCCCCTACCAATGGGAATTTAATTGTGGGAAGTAGAAGTGTTTCCTTGAGGTACATCCATTAACCCTATGTATATAAGATGCTGCATTCCGAGGAAAGAGTTGTTTGTATACTTCCTTTTTTCTCATTGTCAGTAGAACTCATTACCGTGCACTCACTCAGAGACTAAAACACTCATTTGGGGATAGAAAGAAATGAAAACTGAATCCAAACTGAGATTTCTTCCTTCTGGAGGTGAGAAGAAAAAGTGAGCCACAGAACATCACAGAAGGCTGGGTTGGGGAACAAATTTATCAAGTACGTGAGATATTTCTGGAAGATCAACACTAGGTATTTTAGTAGACTAGGTAACCAACGATTTTAAGACATAGGTGCTTTGTGGATGAATATGGTATATTTTAATATCATGGTAGACAGTTGGCCAGACACCAAGAAGCCAAAATGGTATCAGAGGGCTGACCTAAATAAAAGACACCAGAAATGATCATTTATGCATTTATACACTTATTTAAAATTATAGAACATCAGTCAGTGGAGTTTGACAGCTGTTTATAGGACACAGGGAGAATGGCCAGTTGGCTAGTCACTTAGGCTATTCACAAGGCAAAACCTTGACTGTATGCACTTTAAAATGATGCCTACTGAACCATTAACAGATACCGTACTTGAAACATCATTTGGCGGCAGTATATCCAAATGAATGCAGTAGTTTAATTAAATGTGGCACAAAAGCTATCTTTTAAAAGAGGTCAGCTTTAAAAATTGCTAAAAATTTCCAGTTCTGCAGTGCAATATCTTATATGCCCTAATTTTCCTCGCTAGGCTGCTTTGACACTGTATAATTGATTTATGGTGACAAATAGTAAGATTTATAATTTCTGCATATGATGTTTACTAGTTGGTATTAAAATTGACTAAAGGAGAGCGGGGCCATCTTCAATAAAATTTGACTCACCAAAAAATCCAAAACTAAAATACTGATTGCTAAACTGACGTTAGCCAGAGGTTTTGAAATATAGTCAATCGTGAGATTCTGTAACTCAACTCTTCTGCTAACTAACTCTTTTCCGCAGGATAGAAATAATAGCATAGGAGCCCAGTGGCTATAAGGATTTCTGTTTGGCATAAAGTATGTTTGAGGGTGAGATATCTTTGTCAGCTTCTCCTCCCTCTCTGCTGCAGGACATGAGCACTAAATGCGGTGAGCATCCTATTTGGCTGCCCTCTAAACAGGGAACTGATACTGTCACTCAACCGTGAGAGAAGCCAGAAAAGAAAGAGGAGCAGTTACCAGCATTACCATCTGATACTTATCTGGAGGTTTGCCTCGAGGGATGTCAAATGGGTCTACTTGTTACTAGTGGAGTTTTGAATGAGCCACTGACTTCTCCTTTCTCTAAATGTTTTAGTCAGAATGGATTCAGAGGGAGAGAAGGGGCTTTTAAAATGTGAAATCTAAATAATGTTGCTTTTATGAAGATCATTGTGTATAAGTGCGTACTTTTTTTTTAAGGGGTATGTTAGGTCAGTAACAAGGGCTGTAAACAAGAGTATAATCTCAGGGAAACTCAGAAAATATTTAATGTCACTTTACTTATTATTCCTCACCTTTATTACCCACAAGAAAGATGAAAATTATGGCATTCATACCAGTCCTAAATAAGAACTGAGGTCAAGACAAACATGTATTTTCTGAGAACTTTGAAATATAATACATCAGCTGACAGCTTTCTCTCGAGAAAAATTCCTTCTTGGAAGTTGAAAATCCAATAAGTGATGCGTTTTGACTTTTTAAAATGGTGAGTTATAAAAATCAAGGTTCTTTACCCACCTATTCAACCACGTTGGACGACTTCCCGGTGTATTCTCCCTGTTGGAAGAACAGGGGAGGCCAATTGTACCTATGTGCTCTCCAGATGCCAGAATACTCCCCCTGACCTGGAGATGTCTGTTCTTGCACTGCTGGAATGGCATTTTCTGGGTCATCTAATGTGCCCCTTCAAATTTGCAAAAATGTCAGCTCTTTGTTGGGGCTTCTCCAAGGCAATTTTGCTTCCCTAGCCACCTTGTTGGGGAAACAGCTGGGCAATGTTGGCTGTATCCAAATGTGTCAAATGAAATATTGAAGCAGCAAGGGTCTGTAAATGTTTATTATTGAATTCCAGCAGATCTCACAGGTTTTGATTCTGTAGCCAGGGTAGGGATACTTCACTCTCTATACTTAGATTGAGCGTGGAGAATTTTGTGTCACTACATAATATGAACCAGAAGACTGCTGTGCACAGCAGATCAGGTTGTGGCCCCTTGATATAGACAGTTTATTTTTTCCTGATGAAATGTACTACATATTCTGGGATTGCTGCATCTTTCTCCCTCCCAGCGGGGAGGAGAATGTCCAGCAACATTATAAAACTCCTGCATAGCAAACACAGAGCATCTATCTGGTTCACGATTGGTTTGACATTGTCATTGTTTGCTTGCTCTGGTCTGAAAATCTTTTCAACGTGGCAGAACTTCCTTGTCCATATCAAAATTGTGGAGGGAGTTAGTAAAAAGTTATTTGACATAACACATTATAGCAAATGTGCAGAAAATCAGAGACTTTAATTGTATGTTGTTCTCCATGACAAGTATTTCTTCAGAAGCAAATATGGTTTTTATTAAAAAGTTTCTTGACAGCTTATCCTGTTCCTAAGATTTGTATTAATCCATTGCTGCAATTCCCCTTGAATATCACTGGAAAAACTGGAAAAGATGAGTCAGTGAATAAGGACACCCTCTCTTTCTTAAGAGAGGTTTATGTGAGATCTTTTCAAGAATCACTAAAACGGAAGATTACCTTGCAATACACAAAAGCATATTTTTGTTATTCATCTGCTTTCTCAGGAAACCAAAGAGCTTTGGAAGTGATTTGCAGTATGCTTTTGGTGAATGATAAAACCTCTTGTCTCTCTTTTCTCTCTTTTTCTCTGTCATAGTGACAAACATTTTGACACCATTCTGCAAATTACAGGACATAAGCAGAGAGAGAAAACAGAGACCCTGTGTGACACTGTCAAAAATCCCGGGGCATTTAAAATTTTTGCTCTGCATGAAAGAATGTGTATTTATCTAATTTCACACTTGGATAGTAATCATTAATCCAGAATAAAACTGGACAGTTTGCTTCTCAGGATTCCTCTTCCCTTTTAAAGTAGCCAATCAAGTAGCTTAATTTTTCATTACTTAAGCAAAGATAGAATATTTGGAAATTATTTCTTGTACATCTCATTTATCCACAAGCACCGTCATTAGCCCACATGAAATATGGAGCTAGTTACATACCTGTGTAATAAAACTACCTTTCATTACCCTATTTGACCTTGCTTCTGTTGTCCTTTATTTCCTAACACCTCTGGCATTTTTGTTTCTTTGGCTGTAGCTATTATGCTGTTTTCAGGTCTTCTAGATTCATAATTATTCAAAATGTCATGGTAAACAAGTTTGGTATTTCCTTTACCTGATGAGAGTATGTATAGCCAGATGATAGTGCAATATATGCTAATAGCTACCCTTTTGTGAGTACTTACTTTGTTTCCTATGTTATCTCATTTATCCCTATACTGAATCCTTAAATTAATTCCTATTTTTCAAATAAATAAAATGTTTGCATAACTTCCCCAAGATCAAAGAGTTGAATTGTGTTGTTGAATGGATTCAAACCCAGTTTCAGCCACACATACTGTCCTTGAAGTCAGATAGATTATATTTAAGAATGATCTGTGGGCCCAAAATGGCTCATTCACTTAAGTCCCAAAGGAACCATACTGGTGTTTTTTATGGTGTTTTTTATCTCACCCCCCCTCCCCCATGTCATTGCCTGTATTCAGGCTCTTTCTTCATTACTTGTTTCCATCTCCCCTATTTGAAAATGTTTCTCGGGATGCGTCGGTGTGGCAGGGTTGATACCTGGGTTGGTTGAGCATCCACTTTGGCTCAGGTCATGATCTCATGGCTCATGAGTTCAAGCCCCACATGGGGCTCTGTGCTGATGGCTCAGAACTGGAAACTGCTTAGGATTCTGTGTCTCCCTCACTCTCTGCCCCTCCCTTGCTCATGCTCGGTCTCTCTCTTTTAAAAATAAATAAACATTAAAAAGGGGGGTGCACCTGGGTGGCTCATTTGGTTCAGCGCCCAACTTTGGCTTAGGTCATGATCTCACGGTTCGTAGGTTTGAGCCCCGCGTCAATCTTTGTGCTGAGCTAGCTCAGAGCCTGGAGCCTGTTTCAGATTCTGTCTCTCCCTCTCTCTCTGACCCTCCCCAGTTCATGCTGTCTCTCTTTCAGAAATAAATAAAACATAAAAAAGAGAAACTCTTTCTAAATCCTAAAACCTGCAAGAAGGATCTTCTTACTTAGATTTTCATTGTTTGCTTCTCTTGGGAGTCATCTCTCAACTTAAACAGTAATATACAAATTTTACTTTGTGACACCATTCAGATAGCCTATGTCTGTTCTCCCGCCACCCCATGGCCCTTATTCTTCATATGTATTCTAGTTGCTGCTATACTTTGGAGACATTTCCTACCATATATTAGTCTTTGAGATCAGGGATTTAACCTTATATCTTGAACAGAGGAGTGTTCAATTAATCTTTGTTTAACATGAGAATAAAGGCTGGTAAAAGAGATCAGCAAGTGAGTACAGAGTCAATCCATGACCCATTTTTCTGAATTGAGCAGCTGTCTGTATTCATTTTCTAAAGTAATGTCTGGTATGTGTTTTGAAGGGGAAAGATAAATGACCCCATCACAATTTTCAATGAGATTCAAGACTATGTGGGCAAATTCACATCTCTTACTTCTCCATGAGTACTTGTTGTGATCTGTATTTAACTTCTGTTCAGTATGCTGGCACCTGTTGTTCTCTTCTTTGCAAACAATTAAGTCATTTCTCTTTTTTCTTTCTTACTTCCAGATCTCAATCCAGACCCTTTATGTTCACCCAGAGGATGTTAAAGTAAGTAACTTCACATACTAAAGCTTCATGTTGGACATCAGTACATCTTGATCAATTGTCTCTACCACTGAAATGCCAAGGGAGCCTTTGGATGCCTTTGAACTTTCAGGGTCAGGCAATGGCAAGTATGTCACTCACTGTGGGTGGTGGGCCCACAGCCCTGCTGTACTGCTGCACTGGCGACATATGCAGCTGAGGTGGCGATCCTTCTTGTCTACTGAACAACCCACCCAGACAGTCAGCCTTTAAGCCTTGATGAAAAATGAATTCACAGGTCACCTTCAAATATACACATTTAAGAGAATCTCTACCCCAATCACCATCACAAATCTCAACTGATAAATTTGTTAGACACTATCTCGGGTGATAAAATAAAGCCAGAGCTTGCTCATATTGCAGCACTGATGGGACCTGCTTTTAGTCACAATCATTGCTGGTAACTCATACAAAAGAGCTTTCTCTAATATGGGGAAAAAAAGAAAGAAGTCTTTATTTTTATTTTTTTTTTAATATTTTTATTTATTTCTAGGAGAGAGAGAGACAGCGTGAGCAGGGGAGGGTCAGAGAGAGAGGGAGACACAGACTCTGAAACAGGCTCCAGGCTCTGAGCTGGCAGTCAGCACAGAGCCCGACGCGGGGCTCGAACCCACGAACCGCGAGATCATGACCTAAACGAAAGTTGGACGCTTAACTGACTAAGCCACCCAGGCCCCCCAGAAAGAAGTCTTAAGATAGGACCTATAAATACATTTGTGTACTATTTAAGAGAAATTGACTAATTCATTTCAACAACTATGTAACATAAGTTACACACTACATTAGGATCTGGGGTCACAAAGATGACTGACACCCAGTTTCACGACTTTAAGGAATTCAATTATTGCAAGCATAATTGCAAAAATAATGGCTTCAATGGGGAGGCTCTGGAAATAGCCACTGAAGTCTCCTCCCACTTTTTACATACCACATTCATCTCCACCAGCCTATGTATTATACCATTCCTTTGGAAAGCTCCTGACTATCCCTATCCCCTCAACCTCTTAAAACTCTAGAATTTATTAATTTATTCAACACATATTTATTAATATAGTAACTAAACACAGGAAATAGAGAGCTGAACAAAACAAGCATGATTTCCCCCCTCATAGAAATTTTATTCTGGAGCACTTGGGTGGCTCAGTCGGTTAAGCATCAGACTTTGGCTCAGGTCATGATCTCATCATTTGTGAGCTCAAGCCCCACATCAGGCTCTGTGCTGACAGTTCAGAGCCTGAAGCCTGCTTCGGATTCTGTGTCTCCGCCTCTCTCTGCCCCTCCCCAGCTCATGTTCTGACTCTCTGTCTCTCAACAATAAATATCAAAAAATTTTTTAAAGAAAGAATTTTTGTTCTAGTGGATGGAAGAGACCCATAATGAACACATGAATGAATTAGTAAGTTCAGATAGCACTATGAAAAATTTTAAACATGTAATAGTTTAAAATAGTTTACCTGAAGTGAGCTAAATTAGACAAAATGATCAAAGAAGGTTCCCAGGAAGGTGGCATTTGGGTTAAAACCTTGGCATTGAAAAGAAGCTGGCCACGTGGAGACCTGGCAAAAGAACTTTCTAAGCAGAAAGAACTTTGAGTACAAAGGCCTGGGTCAGTAACCAAGTATAATTATCTGAAAGACAGGAAGATGGCCAGGGAAACTTAAAATATAAGGAAGGCATTCAGCAGAATGGAAAACAGTAGTAAGAAAAATTCCAAGATGTAAGCAAGAGCAGATCCTATTTCCTTAGAAGTAGGAACTTGTAAACCATGGCAAGGATTATGGATAATAGGTGTCCTGGAATACTACTGGATGTTTATAAGTGATGGAAGAGGGTGAAATGTTACATGTTTTAAAAATATCTTCACACTGGCTTCCGTGTGAAGAATGGAGTTTAGAGAGTTAAGAGTAGAAACAGTGGTGCCTGTTAAAAGGCTATTCTGATGATTTGAGAGAACAGTGGTGTTTATTTAAACAAGTGGGGTCATGGTGCAGATGGAGAGGAGACCCGGCATCTTGTGTGCTGCATGAACCCTCCCCTTAATGCTTAGACATTCACTCTCTCCATTCTGATCTCTCATAAACATTTTGCCTGTATAAGACAGTTTGATAATTTTTTTTTATGTTTTATTTATTTCTAGGAGAGAGAGAGACAGCGTGAGCAGGGGAGGGTCAGAGAGAGAGGGAGACACAGACTCTGAAACAGGCTCCAGGCTATGAGCTGGCAGTCAGCACAGAGCCCGACGCGGGGCTCGAACCCACGAACCGCGAGATCATGACCTAAGCGAAAGTCGGACGCTCAACCGACTAAGCCACCCAGGCACCCCGACAGTTTGATAATTTAATAACTACAACAAGCAGTCCCAGTTCTTTATTATTTACTAGTAATTACACTAAATGCTTTACAGACTTTTTATCTAATCTACACATAGCACTGTGACGTGAGCAATATTTTTATCCTTACTTTTCAAAGGCAGAAGCTGAAGCTCAGAGACATTTAAGTAACTTGCAGCTAAAAAGTAGTAGAGCTGAACTCTCCACAATAGCTAAAACATGGAAAGAGCCTAAGTGTCCATCAACAGATGAATGGATCAAGAAGATGTGGTTTATCTATACCATGGAATACTACATGGCAATGAGAAACAATGAAATCTGGCCATGTGTAGCAACATGGATGGACCTTGAGGGTGTTATGCTGAGCGAAATAAGTCAGGCAGAGAAGGACAAATATCATATGTTTGCACGTATAGGAGGATTAGGAGGAACTTGATGGAGGAACAAGGGGGAGAAGAAGGGCGGAAATGGTGGGGGAAAGGGAGAGAGGCAAACCATGAGAGACTCTTGAATGCTGACAAAAACTGAGGACTGATGGATGTGGGGGGGAGGGGGGATGGGCATGGAGGAGGGCACTTTGGGGATGAGCACTGAGTGTTATGTGGAAACTAATTTGACAATAAACCATTTGTAAAAAAAAAAAAAAGTAGTAGAGCTGAGATTTGAACCCACCTTTGTCTCAAATCTTATAAGCTCTTAACCTCAAGTATATATTATCTTCCTTTTTTTTTATGTTTTTCAAGTGATGTTAGACTTATTTTTACAATTATAAATGCAATTTTTTATCTTTCTGCAATTATAAAAATGGCATGCCTTCTTGCTGGTTATACCATACATAAAGGTATGAGGTAAAAATGTTTATTAAAGTTGCCAACAGTGCTACAGCCAAGAGATGTGTGTGGCAGATCTGATAGCTTAGCTGTCCCAGGCACTGTGCAGCCCTCGTTATAACTCTGGGGACACCAAGTGTGAAATTGAGAAAGAACAGGACTTGTGGAATTTAGAAGAGAATCGTAGGACTGGCAATGGCCACAGATCTACATGGAGCTTCCAGAAGGGGAGACAGGGAGGAATGGATCCAAAGTAAGTAGCAGTTGACAGGGGCATGTGACAAGGCAGTAGAAGTGGATCCATGGGAATGACACCTGTACATTGAGAAGGATTAGAGTGCTTGGTTTCATGCACTGTTTTCACCATCTTTAAATTCTTAGTAATTTTTGATTAAGGAACATCACAGTTTCATTTCACATTGGGCCCCACAAATCATGTTGCTTGTTTTCCAGACAGGTCAACATAATCCAAGAGAAATGCAATAAAAATGCATTTGAATCCATCAAAATAATCTCAGAAATCACTTACTACAAACACCTGGAAATGAAGAAATAAAACCATAAATGCTCTTTAAATCTATAGTAATTAAGTCAATGGAATGATCACGGGAATAGGGAAACTAAAAGATCCAAAGAGAGCCCTGAACACATAAAAACTTCATATACCTCAGCATTGGTAATGTAAATCTACAATGAAAAGATGGATCACTCAGAAAATGCTATTGGAAAGTTAGTTATCCAAATTGTAAAAAGCAAACAAACCTATATACCTCACATGATACAACAAAAAAATCTAGCTGGGTAGAGTAAAATCCTAAAGTGAAAGTTAGGCTTTAACATGTTAAGGAAAATATAAGAGACTATTCTTAAGACCTTTGGCCAACTTTGGATGTAACTATTTTAAAAATAAATAAAACAAATATAAATTTTAAAACTTTCTGATTTGGTGGCATTAAACTTAAAAATGTCTTGGGTGCCTGAGTGACTCAGTGGGTTAAGCATCCGACTCTGGATCTCAGCTCAGGTCTTGACTGAAGAGCTGTGAGTTCAATCCCTGCACTGGGCTTCATGCTGGGCATGAAGCCTACTTAAAAGGAAAAAAAAGTGAAAATTTCTCTTAAAAAAATTACCTTAAACAAAATGAAATGACAAGCTACTGACTAGGAGTTTTCTGAACATGTAACAAGAAGAAAATAAGTTGTATCTAGAGCATACACACATACCTTTCAAGTAAACAATTTAGCAAACAAAACACTGAAGACTACAAAAGCAGATTCACAGGACAGGAAACAAAAATATTCTAAGGGGTGTTGCTTAACCTCATTAGTAACAAGGTACCAATATAGATAAATCACAAAAACTTGAACTTTCACTTAAAATTAATTTGCAGAACAATAGTACAGTATTATGATAAAGCTTAAAAATTACAACTATTTAAAATTCTTTTACTACAGGGTGCCTGGGTGGTTTAGTTGGTTAAGCGTCCAACCTCAGCTCAGGTCATGGTCTCTCGGTTCATGGGTTCGAGTCCCAAGTTGGGCTTTGTGCTGACAGCTAGCTCAGAGCCTGGAGCCTGTTTCGGATTCTGTGTCTCCCTCTCTCTCCCTCCCCTGCTCATGCTGTCACTCTCTCTCAGAAATAAATTTTTAAAAAACATTAGAAAATATTAATAAAATAAAATAAAATTGTATTACTGCATAATAATTAAAGGAACATATTATATATGGTAAAGGTAAAAATTTGCCTGTGAGATCATCAAATCCACTGTTAGCCATTAAACAATGCTTTCAAGCACTAGCAACATGAAGGACACTAAGAATCTGGGAAGCATACAACAATGGTAACACTCACCTCTTACCTTTGAGGCATATATAATCCTGCAGGAGAAATAAAGCATGTATGCAAGGTCACTACATCTGAGAAAGCTTAGAAGGTCTGAAAATATGCAGATAAAATGCTATATCATCCACCATGGATTCAGTGGTCAAAGTCCTACCTTCCCCAGTTCACTTATTACTAAACTTGGAAGGAAGTCTAATTTCACCAATACCTTAAACACGCCATGCACTTAGCACTGTCGGCAGTGTGGTTTGGTTGGGAGAGGACTTTGGGGAAATAGACAGTGGATGGTGCAAGGTGGACTGGGCAGGAACAAATATTGGTTAACTTTACTATGCTCCAGGCTTTAGCTACATTATTTATTAATACGACAATGATGATGATATTATATAACATATCAATGATATATTAATATTATTCTGATAATTTGTATTATAATATAACCACATTAGTGTAAGGTGAATATTATTATTATTTTTTAAATGTTTGTTTATTTTGAGAGAGAGAACGTGCACGTGTGCGAGTGGGGGAGGGGCAGAGAGAAAGGTAGAGAATCCCAAGCAGGCTCCGGGTTCAACACAGAGCCCAATGCAAGGCTCATTCTCACAACTGGAAGATCACCACCTGAGCCAATATCAAGAGTCTAATGCTTAACCAACTGAGCTACCCAAGCGTCCCAAGGTGAATCTTATTTTATCCAATTCACTGAGAGAGAAATGAAATCTGGGTGTGGGTAAGTTACCCAAGGTCACAGGCTCAGCAAATAGCAGATAGAAGATCCAGATCCCAGGTGTAACTGACTGAAAATGTAGGAGCCCGACAGTGACCAAGAGAAAGAATGGTTAAGGAAGCAGAGTTGTGCCTGCAAACAGGACTCCCTGCTTGGGCAGATCATGCCTGCAAACAGGATGTTCTGCCAAGAGGCCTGCACACAATATCCAAGGTTAATGATCCGCTCGCATACGAGGGAACATGCCCTCCTTAAAAATAAGGAAGAGGCTGGAGTTCTGGGCAGGCCTCTTAGTAAACATGCTGTGGTCATTTCCTACCTTTGCTCCCCCCCATCTTTGGAATGTGCTTGGCTTTTTGTCCTTATTTGGTAAAAGAATGCATCCCATAGATTTCAGTATGTATCCAGCTACCGGGTTATAAAAATAAACCGCAAGGGGGCTTGCAGAGAATTTTCTCCCTCCGGCCGGAGTTGTGTCTTTGTCTGTCTTTTGTGTGTGTCTTGTCTTTGTGTCATTTCGCCCGCAACAGTAAAGCCTGTGACCTTCCTGTAGTCCCTGTGTCTTTTAAAGAACTATATTATTTCATCTGGACATCTTCGATTCTAAGATAAGATGAGCATTAAAAAAAATGTATTGTTACTTCTACTGAACATTTCTGATATCTGATCTCTAGACCTTTCCTGTCTCAACTGAAGCCTCCATGTACATTCTTTAGGCTGAACCCTGTGTATGCATCACACTTAGAGGAAGATACTGTCTGTTCACAATATGTAAAATGTTTAAAAACAGAGAAACACTGTATCGTAGAAAAATGACTCTTGTTTGCTTTCCATTTTTGTTCAAAAATGTCACTCCCTTTGAGTGTTTTGTTGTCATATGGAAAAACAAAAATAATTTGTTATGGCATTTGTTAGACATTTACTTGTTTAACAAATATTTATTGAATGTTACTTACATTCAATGCAAGGTCCCATTATAAGTACTGTTGCAGCACCTAGCTAGAGTTTCTGCCTTCAAAGACTTTCACTCCACTTGGGGGAAAGAGAAGGGGAAAAAAAGTAAAGAACTTCAAATATGGATGCTAACTATGAAGAACAAGCAGAGAACAGAATAGTCAGAGACTGGGAAGGGCAGAGATCCCAAGCAAACTAAATGTGCATGTCCAGATGATATGACTAATTGAAAGAAATGTCTCTCTGACCTGACATTTATGTGATAAGCCAAGCTTCTTGCCTTCCTTAATTCTTACTCAGGTTAATTAATTGGGAGAGATTCTTGACAGACATACGGTTGTGAATGTTTGCATTCATTTATTACTCTTATTTTCAAGAGGAAAATGAGGATTACACTTGTCAGATGAAGAAAGGTTGAGTGAGGTATGTTTTCATCTTTTTGCAGAGGGGTGTTTTTGTCTTGCTCTGGGTCAATATAAATTTGGAAAGCATTTTTGTGGGTAATACAGAAAGGAAGTTTAGACCTGCCCTTGGAACCCAGGTTTCTCAGCTGAAAAATCTCTGAGACACAATGTGTGGTTTCACGAAGGTTACTATAATTCTCATCTACCTCTTGGAGGAAATTTTTGACATCAGCTCGAGGGTGCTCATATAAGAGACTCACTATAGAAACATTCATTTCTTTTCAGTGTGTTTAATTCCCTACTCTGACACTGGCCTGTTAAGTGACCTTGAGCAAATTGCTTTCTCTCACAAAACTTCTGATTCTCCCTGACAAATTCCCTTTTCTTCATCACTCAAACAGGTCTTGAAATCTCATCTCCCGCAGGAAGCAGTTCTAATAAATTAGAGAAGAAATGATTAATTCCAATCTGTCACTTCCATTGTGCCCTTTTTCTGTTCTATGTACCTACTAAATGCACTTATCCCCCAAATTTATAGCTAATAAAAAGACAATTTGGTTTAATCTCATTATTTATTTAAAACCACTTGCTCATGTTACCATCCCACCTGCCTGTTTACTTATTTTATAGGTTATATTCTAATGTGACTAAGTTATACTTGCATGTTCCAACCTCATGGAAAATGGACTTTACCTTCTATTTTCTAATTCTACTCAACAAAATAAGAAGAATTTTTCCAGACCCATCTGAAAATATCAAATGGCTACTCTGGTGCAGAGTTATGGCCTAAAATAGAGATTTCCCTGAACATAGGGACTCAATGTGGCTTTTATGTCTGTATCTCTGGTCTTAAGCCCACTGTCCAGCACTTTATAAGTGCTAAGTAGTTTCTGGTCAAATCTTATCAAAGCATTGGCAAAACAAATGTTAGCACTGCCTGAGGGACCCAGGACATACGTCCTAGGATCTAAGGTCTCTACAGAGTTCAGTCAAGGCTTCGACAAACTGGTTTCTGGAGAGCTTGTAGATTGAAGGGACAGATTCTGGGAATACAGTTTACTACCATCTCTGATACGAATTAGCTGCATGATCTTGTGAAAATCATCTAAAAATTTTTTTTTGGTCCAACCAAAAATGTTTATTAAACATCAACAATACCTTGATAGAAGGATGTTGCAATTCTGAGCTCTCCGACCATCAATCACTGAAAGTTCTTTGACTTTAAGT
This sequence comes from Hyaena hyaena, assembly GCF_003009895.1. Classification (NCBI taxonomy): domain Eukaryota; kingdom Metazoa; phylum Chordata; class Mammalia; order Carnivora; family Hyaenidae; genus Hyaena; species Hyaena hyaena. The sequence continues at coordinate 345,833 of NW_024081752.1, forward strand.
TTGGAACTCAGTGTGTCATCAATGGCATCTGCTTCTTTCTGCTGTCTTTGTAAGCAGAAAATGTTCACTCCAGGTCTTCCAGGTCTAGAATTTTGAAGACTTCCTATCATCAATTTTGATCCATACTGTTCCTTCCAGTTTATCCTCAGGCATCTTAGGTCAGTTGAAGGATTTCAGAGCGTTGGTGGGTTGAAGAATGTTTTTTCTTCTTGAGTGCCAGGCCCAGTGGACCACCTGGAGGAGGCATGATTCCCCCTAAGGGAGGAGACCCTGGGAGAGGGGGGAGCTGCCTGGAGGAAGGGGAGGCAGTGGAGGAGGAAGCTTTCCACCTGAAGCTCCAGGGGAGTGTTCACCTGGCACTGAAGCACAGAGGCTCTCCTGCTGAGCTCCGCCACATGATGCTTGACTTGCTTATGCCCAGTAGTCTTCTTTTCGAGCTCCTCTTTCGTTTTATTTAAGGTCTGCGTAATCTCCTCCTCTTGGGTCTTGGCATTATATTCACACTCTTCCTTTTCCAATTTCTGTTGCAACTCATTGTGTTCTTTTCTCATTTTTTTCTGCTTGTTCTTTCCACTGCATAACCTCATTTTCATTAACCAACATTCGTATGACATTCTTAATGTTAAAGTTTTCCAAAGGTGTGGTGTCAGGGTCCTGTCCTTTGTCATTCTAAATGACTATTTGCTGTATATTTCTATCTACTAGTAGCCAGTACTGAACAGTGTTGCCACTTCTCTTGTAAGGCATTTGGAGGCAGTGGTGCAGGATGGACATGAAGTGAGGTATATATGTGTGTGTGTGTGTGTGTGTGTGTGTGTGTGTGTATACATACTCAGGTGTGTATCTATCTATCTATCTATCTATCTATCTATCTATCTATCTACCATCTATCTATATATGGAATTGAGTGAGCTTATCTCTAGAGTAACTTTTAGATATATTATAGGAGTCCACGATTCTATCGATGATACCTGAAACAAAACAAAACTTTTCCTAGGGATTCTAAATGAAAGTTGGCAATGCTGTGGTTACAGGTAATGTCTGGGTGATTGTAGTCCTTTCAGATAAGATGATGTTATAATGGCTATGTCTGCAAGTGTATCAAGGAAGGGATTGTTTTCTGCGCACCATGTCAGGTGCAGCAGGGGACTAACACAAGACTTCCATCAGCTACCTGCTGGAGATAATAGAGGTGTGATGCCTCCCAGGTAACTGGGTCTTTTATTTGGCAAGCAGTGTCAAAGAAGGCTGCCCATGTAGAAAGCAACAGGGAACCACTCTTTCTTCTAGGACTGCTGCTACAGCTTTGAGTGTGATCTGCGTCACACTCAAAGAGTGTTGTAAGAATTAATGAGTGCAAAATGCTTTTGTGAAAGATACTTCCTGAACCTGGTCTATGCCAATAAAATGGGCTGACGCTAAATAACCCAAAGGTCCCCTAAGCAGGGTGCCATGAGTATTAACATATGCATTACAGTACATTAACATTAGGGGTGATTAAATTAAGTATGACCTAAACATAACAATGGCTAAATCATCCTTACCAGGTAGAGCAGAAAATTGCACACAGCTTTTCGGTGTGGGACAGTGAATAAGATCATCGCACCTCTGCGGCTATGAGGCATAGGCAGCGCTAAATGAAGGCTGTTGGATTTACAAGATACCCTGGCTCATTTCCAGGGAACACTTTCTCTCCAATTAAACATCAAGAGGGCATTCGTTGCCCCCTGCTAACTCAAGACTGCAGCTTTTATTTAGCCTTAGAAAGTCATTATGTCGGAAAAGAACATCATGGGCACACGTGTACATACGTATGCACAACATCCCTGCTGAATAATAAACTCTATCTTTTTCTTTAAGTTGCAAATCTCCAGCTTTGAGGGTCTCCCGGATGCTCACATAAGAGTGAGGAGAGATCACAACAGAGTGGCACTGCCTTGGGCATCCTTCCTGGGGGTTACAGCATGACTACAGGAGAGTGGCGCAAATCGTTACAGTGGGCATTCATTAGCTGAAAGAAAACTTCTGTGAGAACCAAGACCTAGCATATTGTGGTCCCCAGAGCTCCTTCCTGTTCAATGGCCTATATTAATTTTGTCAGGGAAAAATAATCTTTTCTTATTTTCGTGTTTGAATAGTAAAGAACTCCTGAGCCACTCGAAGGGTGTCAAAAGCTCCCTATGTGGTCTTTTGTGCTCTTTGGCCACCGTGTGGCTCCCATGGACTCGTGTGATTTTGATTTTACCCTCACCTTTCTCAGACTTGAGTTTTCTCTTCGTCAGTCTCTCTGCTGTGAAATAAGAGCTTTGTGCAGGCAAGTTTCTATGGATGTTGCTGCTACTTTAGTGGAAAGTGTTAGAAATAATGCTGCATTTTCCTGAAGGCTTCTAAAAACAAAACAACCGGTTGGTCTAACAATCACTTTTTCCAAGAGCTTTCTGCATGATTAGAAATACAAGCATGCTGCTTGGAATCTGGGAACTCTCCTATTTCTTTTAGAGAATAGCATGAAACAAAACAAAACATGTTTTGTTTTTTTTTTTAATTCATGGATGTCAACTTTTCATGAGTTTTAACGGGAATGTGGCCTATAGGACATAGTTACCTATGCTTATAAATTACAGTCCTCTGTTCTCACGCTGGTAAAGAACAAATTCTTAAAGGTAAAGACATTAAGCAATTGAGTCATGGACATCAAGATGGTTCTCGGAATTACTTCTACATTTCAGAATCTATAAATACTGCTCTTTTACAATGTGACTTTTATAATACTTTATTATTACTGCTTTTGTTTTGTTTTGGATGGTTTTTTTAGTTTTAGCTTTTAGCAATATTGATAATTTACTGGGGATTCTATTTAGTAAAGAAAAGATCTTTGGGGAAAATGATGGATCAAACCCTTTTATTTCAAAATGTAAGTGATAAATAAGATTTCCTTGTGTTGAAAATAAATTGGAACTCTTTAGCAAATATTCATTTTCCTCACACATTTCCTCCTTTCTCTCTCCAGCGTCTATCCATCTAGGTCTGGTGTTATGGGTATGTGACCAGCGTAATCTGCTAAAAAAATAAAGAATGCAATTTAAGTTCTACAAACAAACTTTGTTTAAAACTTCATGAAGCAGTCAATAAAATTGCAAAATGGGGCAGAAGGCAGGAAGCTTTGGAAATATACAGAATAGAGAACAAGGAAGAAAGTACAGTAGACCTTGGTTTGCAAGTATAATTCATTCCAGAAACAAGATTTGTAATCCAAAGCACTTGTATATCAAAGCGAATATCTTCATAAGAAATAATGAAAACTCAGGTGATTCATTCCACAACCCAAAAATATTAATATAAAAATGATTATAATACTGTAATATAATACAAAATAATAAAGGAAATACAAAAGAAAAAGAAAAATAAACAAATTAACCCCCACTTACCTTTGGAAGACTTTAAGGCTGGTGTGAGGGACACGAGAGAGGAGGGTTATTGTGTAGGACGACTTTCACTATCACTAATGGTATCACTGCTGTCTTTTGGCTCAATGGAATCTTTATCTGCATGGGGGCCATTGTATACATTCACACAGATGTTAACTACAGTGCAGTATTAATAAACTCCTGTCATATACTGTATTTAAGTATATGGCAGTAAGGCAGTAGAGGAAATGGTCTCCATCTGCAGGCAGCCTGACCTAGAATGAAGCAAAGCATTCCTAAGTTTACGCTTGTATGGAAATGCAAAGGACTGTCCACAGGTGCTTTGAAATGACAAAAAATAGACTTGCCAGTTGTAGTCACCTCCCAACATTCTGAAAAATCACTGATTTGGGGGTGACTGGGTGGCTCAGTCGGTTAAGCGTCTGACTTTGGCTCAGGTCATGATCTCACAGTTTGAGAGTCTGAGCCCCGCATCAGGCTCTGTGCTACAGCCCAGAGCCTGGAGCCTGCTTCAGAATCTGTGTCTCCCTGTCTCTCTGTGCCTCCCCTGCTCACACCCTCTCTGTGTTTCTCAAAAATAAATATTTAAAAAATATCACTGATTTATGCGAAACACCATGGCCTGAGACTGAGCATCTGAGAGTGAGAGATGATCACCCACAATCCCACAGTCAGAGGGCGAGAAAAGAGAGAAAGAGAGTGAGAAGAACCATTGGGTCAATTGTGATCATGTGAAGTTCGGTGTCACGTACTACTCATATTGCAAGACATCGCTTGTTTATCAAGTTAAAATTTATTAGAAATGTTTGCTCATCTCATGGAAAACTCACAGAATAAGTTATTTGCAACCCAAGGTTTTATTGTATAGATCCCGGAGTTGGCTTGGCCTTTGGGGATGGCTAAGAAGATGTGCTGCCATTCTGTTTTAAAGGAGCATTTCCAGGGACACAAAAGCTACCTAAGTTTCAGTTTACTGATGTAGTACCCTAGTCAGGAACATCCCATCTTGGGTCTAGAAATTTGTTTCAGTAAGTCACACAAGGTCCCAGATTAAGTGGGGCTCATGATTAGGGTTCAGTACTTTGAAGTCTCTGTCTTGACATTCATAATAAGGTTATCTTTGAATTTGTGTTTTATAGAAACAGTCTAGTGGGACAAAGGCACATATGTTGCAGGCTTGCAGCCTGACGTAAACTCAGGGCCTGCACTATAGACATTTGAAGTCATTTCCTCTTGCCTGAGTGTTGCCCCACTAGGAAGAATATATTTCCTTCTATGATTGTTTAAATCCCATATTTTATATTCTGACCAGAACAAATTCATCCTTGGTCTGTTTTGTTGCTACTGAAAAGACAGTGATTCTGGCACTACTAGGGAAGAAAGGAAGCTTTGAAAACAGCTTAAATTAAAGTGCAATAGGGTGTGTGTGTGTGTGTGTGTGTGTGTGTGTGTGTGTGTGTAGTTTGATACTGCAATTATAGCATCTTCCCAGACATCTCAGGAGGCGAGGGTCCTGGTGATAATCCTGAACAATTATGTGACAGTTGAGTAGTGAAAGTATTAGTTGTCTTAATTGCTGCTTTCTCTTACTTATTGAGGTAATGCCATGATTGGATAAGGCAAAGAGAGATCCTTCTTCAGAGTGTTTTGGTGGAAATGAGCATATCTGGGTATGAAGATGCTGAACACTTTAGGATGAAAAAAGGGACAGAAGAGCCTGTCATTCCTCCCTCATTCATGTCATGCTGTTTTCCCCAAAGACATCTCCAGTCACCACACAGCAGCAACTTACACAATGACTGAATTCTAAACTCAGCACACACAGGAATGGCCTACAGATTTAAGGATACTAAATTTCTAATTTGATTTCTATGTGTGGGTGAATAGTCTTCAGCAAAGGGCCAGTGGAGTCTATCTTTTATCATTTAATAAAATCTTTGATAATTAGCAGCATAATGATCACAAGAAATATTCTGAAGTCTAAATAGCCATAGTCTTCTTTTATATCATCCAGGAGAGCACAAAGTTCTTTCCCTCAGTCCACTTCAAAAATTTCCCTCTCTAGCTTTTATGCAATGAGAAAGTCTCCTTCCTTCTTTCATGACCACTGTTATATAATAGAGAGGTGACACAGAGCTATTAGCCCATGAGATTAAAATAGAACCAGATGACAAAGTAAGGTGTATAGTGTACAAAACAAATACGTTTGCCCAATGTGTCTTAGTGACAGTTGTTGTCTGTGGACAAAGAACTGGACTTCTCCCCATTTACTGTGAATGATCAAGGAGGAGGAGGCACCCTCTGGCGCGTGCCACACCCCATCACATAACACACGCTGCACTTCTTTGCCGATGATTGGGGTTTTTTTTTTTAAGTTTTTATTTATTTATTTTGAGAGAGACAGACGCAGTGTGAGTGGGGAAAGGGCAGAGAGAGACGGAGAGAGAGAATCCCAAGCAAGCTCCATGCTGCCTGCACAGAGCCTGATGTGGGACTTGAACTTACAAAACTGGGAGATCACGACCTGAGCCAAAATCAAGAATTCAGGGCTAGAGCACTTAACCCACTGAGCCACCCAGATGCCCTGCCTATGATTGTTAATGAAGCAACCGATTCTACAGAAAGAGGTAACCAATGAATAAGATTTGAGTCATAAAAAAATATATTAATTTTTTCCTTTTTATAAGATCTAGATCCAGTTCTTCATGGATCTAGTTTCTTGATATAAAAAGAAACACTAATAAAATCCAAAAGACACAGGAAAAATCAAACTAATTTTTATGTACTATACCCATATTTCATTTAACAGCCTTCCATGTGGAGCAATTCATTAATTTATGCATCACTGAAATGGTTTAATGAAAGTAAGTCTCCCTCTTTCCCACCCTCCCTCTCTCCCTCCTCCCCCCCGACTCTGTCTCTGTCTCTCTGTTTATATTTATATCTATATCTATTTGTGGCCACAGCCACGGTGAACCATGCACACTGAAAGTGTACACAGCCACAGACTCGAGTATGGACTGCAATAGATTCTGTTTATTCTGCTCTAAGCTCTTTTGTCGTTTATTCTGTGTCCTTGTTAATAGTTTTGGACCCATGTAGGACATGCCAGTAATGGTAATGTACTTCTGAAAAGAAACAAAGGGAAAGTACCATGCAAGCTCAAGGCTCGAAGCCGCTTCAAGGTGAAGGTCAGGGAAACATAGGGTAAAGAAGAGGGGGCAGGTAAAGCCTGACATCATAAATGACATCCTAACGATCCCTGTGGCAAAGAAGGACTGACCCAGGGCTGGGAAGCTGGAGCTGGATAAACTAAGGCCTGAGGTCAATCAAGCCTTTAAGGAGAGAGAGAACCATAGTCACTGTCATTCTAAAATTCAAGAATGCGGGGCGCCTGGGTGGCTTAGTCGGTTAAGCGTCCCACTTTCGCTTAGGTCATGATCTCGCGGTTCGTGGGTTCGAGCCCCGCGTCGGGCTCTGTGCTGACTGCCAGCTCAGAGCCTGGACCCTGTTTCAGTCTGTGACTCCCTCTCTCTCTGACCCTCCCCTGCTCATGCTGTCTCTCTCTCTCTCTCTCCTAGAAATAANAGAAACAGTTTTTCCTAGAAGTAATGAAAAATGATGCACCATTTGAAATTTAAAGGCATATGCCACGGGGCGCCTGGGTGGCTTAGTCAGTTAAGCGTCCGACTTTTGCTTAGGTCATGATCTCGCGGTTCGTGGGTTCGATCCCCGCGTCGGGCTCTGTGCTGACTGCCAGCTCAGAGCCTGGAGCCTGTTTCAGTCTGTGACTCCCTCTCTCTCTGACCCTCCCCTGCTCATGCTGTCTCTCTCTCTCTCTCTCCTAGAAATAAATAAAACATTAAAAAAAAAAATTTAAAATTCAAGAATGCAAATCTTTAAGAATTTTGCACTAAAAAGTAATCTGTCTTTTGCTCCTCTAAGTATGTTTCTGCAATAGTCTGCTTGGGCTACCGTAACAAATACCATAGACTGGGTGACTTAAACAATGAAGTTTTTTTTCTTACCATCTGGAGGCTAGAAGTCTGACATCAGGATCCCAGCGTGTCTAGGTTCTAAAGAGAGCTGTCTTCCTGACCCGCAGACAGACTGCTTCTCACTGTGCTCTCATGCGATAGGGAGAGTGAGCTCTTTGCTTTCTCTTATTCGGACACTGTTCCTATCTGGGACCCACCTGTCTGACCTTACTTAGCCACGATCACTTTTTTACTCCAAAGAGACTCTTAGTGGGGGTTAAAGTTTCAAGACATGAATTTGGGGGAAGGAGGAAGATAATTCAGCCCACAGCAATTCTCTTTCTAGAAACTTTTCCTGTGCTCTTCAACAATATGCATATTTGCAGCAGTAGGGGCAGAATCTTTAATTACTGACCTGTCAAAAATACAGTAAGTAGAAACAAAATCCAACTGACCTTCCTTATCTATACAGCCAGAATGTCCAAAAAACGAGTCTTTTTCACACTTCATTACCCTGAAACCACTTCTCTTCCGACTTCTATCCTTTAAGGTCCCTTGTGATTATATTGGACCTATCCAGATAATTGAGGAAAATCTCCCAATTTAAAGTCGCCTGATTAGAAATGTTAATTTCATCTGCAACCTTAACTCCCCCTTGCAATGTAACATAACATCTAAATGGGTACCAAGGATGAGAATGCAGACATCTTTGGGGGACCATTCTTTTCTTTGTTTCTGACTATCACAGTACTCCTATAATTATATTAGAAGACATAATTTCTTGTACCTGTAATCTAACAAGGTAAAGGATAAGTAAATCATATCACTAGGTTTGGAACCTGGATTTGACCTAAATACTACCATGCTCCTGGGAATTTTAATTTCTGGCTTCCTAAAAATGAGCCTTCTAAAATTGGGTAATACTCAAATTACATTATGGATACAAATTAAAGTGAATTTCATCAACGGCACACAATTCAATTGTCCTCCAATTTTCTTTAGCATTCAATGAGCTGACACTGCAAATTTTCACAGTTTAAGAAAGAGGAACACATAAACTTTGGGGTAGGAAATATACAGAATTTAAAATTAAGACTCAGTATAATCCAATTTCAAACTGAAAAATTTTAGGAAAGAAAAATGAACAGAAAATCCTACATTTAATAATGGATTTGGAAACATAAAATTGTTTATATTACTGTAATTTCACGATATAAGTTTTACAAATAATTGATATGCATTGCAGTTACATTTTGTACTAATAGAATATTTAAAATAATGTAATTTTACTGTCTTGATCTTGAGAAATGCCTAAATGTAAGTTACTTGAAATAATAGTACGTTCTTTTTCAAATACTATACAAACATATATTGTAAAAACTCCCTTGGGCCAAAAGGTGAGGGGCTTGCAAATGAGGATACCAACCGTTGTTTGATCTCAAACTCTATTTGGGTAAAAGGTCAAGGGTTGAGCAACCTAGCTCCGCCTGGCTGCAGCAAGCCCCTGAGATGTAAATCGTTAGTGAACATTGGGATTAGAACAGCCAAACATGTTCTTCGAGCAACTGTTAAGCAACCCCCACCTCTAACCGCAAAATTCTCGCTTCTGTACACCTGCTTCCCCCCTCTCCCTATATAAACCCTGAGCTATGGCTCGGCGGAGGACTTTTTAGGGGCTCCGGAGGGGCCGTCTGGCTGGACTAAATTAAACCTGAATAACCAACTCCTTTTGTGTTTTCTGGGCTTTGTCCTCGGTGATTCTCCTTTGGAAAAGGTGGTCTAACAATATCTTCAATTTAATTAAGATATTTACTAAGTGTTCACTGTTTGCAACCTTTCGTAGGATACAAAATTTTGTAAAATATAGACATTTAGAATTTATATATGTAAGAAATTTATCTGAAACATTACATTTATGTTTTAATCACTTAATTTAAGGATACAATATCACTTTATGTTTTATTTTAATGATAAAATATAAAAGAATATTTTTCCCATTTTTTATTTTTAAACTTGAAACTGCTACTATAAATCAATACAGTCCATTGAATTGCACTATGGTCTTTTTGAGAGAATGTAACAGGTATGGAAAGAAACCTCTGTTTTTGCTTCAATTATTTTAGTTGAATGAACATAGCTGATTTGTCCCTTTGGTTGCTATGTACACATGTTCACAGTGATCAAAAGTCAAAGTAAAATATTAAAGCACTGAGTCAGTACATGTTTGCTATACACAAGCACACACACACACACCACATACACACACACTCGTAGAACTTGTCATTTTGATGGATTATGCTTTAAAAGAACCTAGAGAATAAAGCCATGTTGCGCAAATATTTCACATTTTCTCCTGGCTAAATAAATACTTGCTAAATGAATGAGCAAATAGTTCTCCTCAATGAATTTATTCAACATATGAAAGTCTTTAAGGTTGCAAAGAAGAGGGGCGCCTGGGTGGCTCCATCATTTGGCCTTTTGACTTCCACTCAGGTCATGATCTCACAGGTTTCATGGGTTCAAGCCCTCCATTGGACTCTGTGCGACAGCTCAGAGCCTGAAGCCTGCTTCGGATCGTGTCTCCCTCTCTTTCTGCCTCTCCTCCACTTGTGCTCTCTCTCTTTCTCTCAAAAATAAATAAACATTAAAAAAATGTTGCAAAGAGGAGACAGCCTCAGATAACACCCCATACATCCAATATTAGAATTTATTGAAAAGGTACATGGGAGTTGAGGATTAGAAAATGTTTCATCTTTTCACAATATGAGCATTCTGGGTCTTCCTGCTTCTAACTGAATATAGCAAATCTTCCATGGAGTGCTAGGCCATTATCTCAGAACCATGTAAAATATTTTTCTTATCTACAGTTTTTCTTTTTCTTCTTATTTATCCTGGAACCTTTTAATACACAAAATTATTTCCGTAGCTTTCATAGCTCCATCACACAGTGGTAATAGTTATCTGCCACTGCCAGTCTTTGTTTCCATTTTTGTTTTAACGGTACTGGTCCTTACTGTACTGGGTCATTGTGAAACAAATCCCAGCTGTCATGTCACTTCATCTAAACATATGTATAGGTGTGTCACATTTTTAAGTGGACAAAATGGATGTGACTTTCTGAGAGTACCTGGCTAGATAGATATTTTTATTGTTTTCCATTGGGTTGCCTTTCATTATTGATTTATAGGAATGCATTATGTATTCTCCACAGGAATCTTTTGCTTTTATGTGTTTGTGTGTATGTTTAAACAGTATCTTTTCCCATGCTGAATTTGCCTTTGGGTTTCTTTATGGTGTATTTTGATAAAAAGAATTTCTCATTTTTGTTGTACACAGTCTTATCAATTTTTGTCCTTTATTTAGTCAGTAATTTTTCTGCCCAGTGGGAGAAAGTGTTGCCTGTACCAAAGTCACAGATGTGTTACTGTATGTTTCTGTGGCCTGAATGTTTTTGTCTGCCCAAATTCATGTGTCTATATCCTGATGCCTAATATTAGAAGCTAGCATTAGAAGCAAGGGCCTTTGGAGATGCTTAGGTCATGAGAGCGGAGCACTAGCAAATGAGATCAGTGATCTTATGAAAGAGACCCCACAGCCATCCTCAATCCCTTCTACCATGTGAGAACACAGTGAGAAGTGTAACCTGGAAGAAGACCATTACCAAAATCTGACCATGCTGGCACCTTGATCGTGGCCCTCCAAACTCCAGAACTGTGAGAAGTAAATTTCTGTTGTCTATAAGTCACCCAATCTGGGATATTTTGTTATAGCAGCCCAACAGACTGAGACATGCATTGTCTTCTAGAAACTTTATTTTTCAACTTCCCATTTGTGTTCAGTCTAACTGGAATTTATTTGCATAATGAGAGAGGTGGGAGCAGGGTAAGGCTCACTGTTTTTATATGGGAATTGAAGTGTCCATCTATTGAAAAAAAAATCCTTCTTCACAAGGCAGTGACACCTTTGTCATTTATTAAGAGACTATATGTATATAGATCTGTATCGGTACTAGAGTATTTTAATTACTTCAGCTTTATATCTAATAGTATAAGCCCTCCAGAAATTTTCTTTTAGTTTGTGTTGACTTGGCCATTTGCTTTTACACATGTATTTTAGAATATATATATTGTCAAAGTCCACCAAAAATTAAAAATCAAAAAGGTTACCGGTCTTTTTTAGAATTGCACTAAAACTATGTTATATCAGTTAAAACAACACTATCTTTATACGAGTGAGTCTTCTAATCCAAGAACATAGTATATACCTCCATTTATTTAATTTCCTTCAGTAATGTTTTATATTAGTATTTTTTAACATAACTTATTTATTTTGAGAGAGAGAGAGAGAGATCCAGTGAGTGAGGAAGGGACAGAGAGAATCCCAAGTAGGCTACCCACTGTCGTGCATCAGCTCTGGTGATGCTCTCATGGTACGTGATTTCGAGCCTAGGTTCTGTGTTTGCAGCAGAACGTGCTTGGAATTCTCTGTCTCTCCCTCTCTCTCTGCTCCTCCCACACACACTCTCTCTCAAAAATAAATAAACTTAAAAAAAAGATATCTTCCATCTATGTTATGATTGTCCAGTAATGCTTTTCTTTTTCTTATATTGTAATGACATTTTCACCTTTTGATAACAAGTTTATACTGGCCTCCTGTAACGAATTAGAAAGTATTTTATCTCTATTTTGGGTCATTTTGTGTAATTTTTTTCTTCAGTAAGTCTTTGGAAGAACATTAAAGGAATTGTCTAAATCTAAAATTTTCTTTGTGGAAAGGTCTATAGTTAAGGATCAAATTACTTTAATAGATATAAGATTATTTGGATTTTTCATTTCTATTGGATACAGTTTTGCTAAGCTTTTCCATTTCATCTCTATTTTCAAGTTTACTAGCACAAAAGTTCTTTATAATATCTACTTATTATTTTACTAAGTTTAGGATCTCTAAAAATGTTCCGATTTCCATTCCTGGTGTTAGGAATTTATTCCTTCTTTTTTATTTTCATTGATAAATCTTAATAGCAGTGTATCATTTTTAGTAGTGTTGTCAAATGACCCAAATTTGGTAGTGTTGATTTTTTTATGGACATATTTTCAATTTAATTCATATCTTGTCATCTTCTTATTATCTGTGTTTTATTCTCTTTGGGTTTAATTTTCTGTTCCTCTGCTAATTTCTTTTAGATCAGATTTTTTTCCTTTTTTTAATCTACACATTTGATACTATAGATTTCCTCCCAAACATACCTTTTACTGTATCCCACAGGTTTGCACATATTTTATTTTCATTATCACTTAGTTCAAATTAATTTCTAATTTCCTTTGTGACATTTTGTTTTACTCATGATATATTCTAGAATAGAATTGCTTAATTTACAACAGTTGGGTGTGTTAAATTTTTCTCTATTTAAATTGATTTATACCATAATTCCTGCCTGGCTAAAGCAAATGGTTTGATATAATTTTTTTAAAATTTTTGGATCATTATTTAGACTCAACATACTATCATTTTGGTAAATACTGCATGTACACTTGAAGAAAATATTTATTCTCTCATTGTTGGATTTAGTGTTCTTTATATGACAACTAGATTAAGTTCATTACTCTTATTTAGGTCTTCTGTATCTTTTCTAATGTTTTTGTCTGTATGTACCCTCAGCTATGAAGAAAAATTGGTTTTAAAATCTCTCATATGTGACATGGATTTTCCATGTTTTCTTTCCATGTTTGCTTCTAGTACTTTGAAGCTCTGATACAGGAACATGGGTTATATATTGTGATATCTTTCTTGTGGGCTGATCTTTTTATTATCATGAGATCTATCATTTTATTTTTTTTAAGTCTTCTGGATTTAAAGTCTTTGTCTACTATTAGTATAGCTTTACCAGTTTTATTTTACTAAGTGTTTGTATAATATGTCTTTTTCTGTATTTCTAATTTCAAACTTTTTTATATTTATATTTAAGATGTCTTCTTATATTTATTTTATCTTATATCTAACATGTGTATAAGTAGCCTATCGTATTTTTAATGAAATTATGGATATTTTTAGGTTTATATTTACCATACTGTGATTTCTTTTCTGTTTGTTTCATATTTTTTCTATTCCTTTTTCTTCGTCATTTTCCTTGCTTTTGAAATAAACTATTTTATTATGTGACTTTTCCCTGAAGGGAAACGTTAAAGGGAAACTTATTTAAACACTCTTTACTATTCTCTTCAGTGTAAAAAATATAAAATGCATCTTTGAATTATAATTATTTGTAATTATAATTACAAAATATAATATAAAGTAAAATGTAATATAAAGCAAATATATGTTATATATTTAAATGAATATAAACTATAATATAAAATAATACTTTTTCTATTTTCATTGAAATGTTCAAATGTCAAATTTGTATATGTTGCTTCATCCTTTTGTTGATTAAATTGTTTACATCCCTGTAGAATTTCTCTCAGTTAAGAATTTTATTGATTGCACCTTGTGTTGTCATTTAATATGTTCTACTATCTCTTGTGTTCCTTTTTAACTAGTAATTGGAACTACAAGATTGATCTGCTCCAGGCTCAGCTTTTGTTTCATCTAGCACACTTCATAGACGGTGTTGTATATTTCCATTCTATGATACTTAATGTAAAATTGTCTCTCTTTTAGTGATATCAGTGGTTATTGGAGTAACATCAGTTATCATAATATATAGAAAATCATAAAAAATCAATGGGAAACTTAAATAATATGAATATTCAAAAATTTAACAAGTGATAATTCCAACGTATAAAAATTGATAGCCTTTGCATATACAAACAAATATCAATGAGATGATATAATAGAAGAAAAGATTCCACTGTTACAGCAATAAATACATAATTTACCTAGATGAAATAATAAAACATACAAGTTTTATGTGAATAAATGAAATTATGTACTATGTTCTTAAGGAATTTCAACGTCATAAAGATAACAAAACAAAACTTCAACAAAACTAAAAGGCAATATACAAAATGAGAGAAGAAATTTTCAAATGGCATATCTAATAGAGGGTTAGTATCCAAAATATATAAACAACTTATAAAACACAACACCCCCAAACCAAATAATCCAATTAAAACATGGGCAGAAGATATGAACAGACATTTCTCTAAAGAAGACATACAGATGACCAACAGACACAAGATACTCAACTTCACTCATCATTAGTGAAATACAAATAGCTTATCTGATATGCAAATCAAAACCACAATGAGATACCACCTTACACCTGTCAGAATGGCTAATATTAACAACACAGGAAACAACAGGTGTTGGTGAGGATGTGGAGAAAGGGGAACCCTCTTACACTGTTGGTGAGAATCCAAACTGGTGCAGCCATTCTGGAAAACAGTATAAAGGTTCATCAAAAAGTTAAAAACATAGCCACTTTATGATCGAGAAATTGCACTACTAGGTATTTACCTGAAGAATACAAAAACACTAATTAGAAAGGGCACATGCACCCCAAAGTTTATAGCAGCATTATTTGCAATAGCCAGATTATAGAAAGAGTCCAAATGTCCATCCTGATGAATGAATAAAGAAGATGTGATATAGATATAGATAAATGATATAGATATAGACAGATATGAATATTACACAGCCATCAAAAAAGAATGAAGTCTTGCCATTTGCAACGACATGGTTGGAGCAAGAGAGTATTCTGCTAAGCGAAATAGGGCAGTCAGAGGAAGACAAATACCACATGATTTCACTCATGTGGAATTTAAAAACAGCAGATAAATATATGGGGGAAAAAGAGAAAGAGAGACAAACCATAAAACAAACTCTTAATGACAGAAAACTGTGGGTTGCTGGAGGGGAGGTAGGGTGAGGGATGGGTTAAATAGGTGATGGGGATTAAGGAAGGCACTTCTTTTTTTTTTTTTTTTTATTTTTTTTTACAAATAGTTTATTGTCAAATTAGTTTCTACATAACACTCAGTGCTCATCCCCAAAGTGCCCTCCTTCATGCCCATCCCCCCCTCCCCCCCACATCCATCAGTCCTCAGTTTTTGTCAGCATTCAAGAGTCTCTCATGGTTTGCCTCTCTCCCTTTCCCCCACCATTTCCGCCAGGAAGGCACTTCTGATGAGCACTGGGTGATGTATGGAAGTGTTGAATCACTATATTTTACACCTGAAACTAATATTACACTGTATGTTAATGAACCAGAATTTACGTAAAAATTTTAAAAAATAAATAAAACAAAAGAAATTTTAAAAAGATATCAACATTCTTTTGGTAAACTCAAAAATTAAAGTCATTGCAGTATAAATAACTTAAATTTCTCCCTTCCCTTTTGCTTCCCCGAGCTTAGTATATTGATCAGAAAGTTTGCTAGGAAAAACAAGCTAACATTAATAGGCAGAAAAAATAAAAATAAACCATAAGACCAGTGGTATATGGGGTGAAGGATGAAGTGTGGGTTGTCTCTGCAGATCTTAGAACATATTGTGAAAGTGCTGCAATTAAAATAGTGTTGTATTAGCTCATGAACAGGTAAATCCATAAAGCAGAAAAAATCCCATTTGAATATAAAGGTCTATACTTGAATAAAGACCTTTCAGATTTGACAAAGATGGCATCTCAAATGATAGGGAAAAGATGGAGATTTTAATAAGTGGTTTGTGCCAACTGGAGAGCTTTATGGAAAACAACGAAACTGAAACCTAATCTTAAATCACCTGCATCTGTGTGTGCTCAGTGATTAGCTCTGTTGCCATCATCCAGTATGTTCTAGTAGGTGAATTGTCACATCCAACCCTCTTTTATGTGGCCAGCCTGTCTTTTATCCAGTCTTACTGAGCATGTTCAACTCTAGTGCTATCCCGACCTCAATCAATTGGAGCAGATATACATATTTACATCCAGTTATTAATTTGCATGCTACTATAAAATATGGACCATTTTTTAAAAACTTTTCTTAAAAAGCATTGTTTATTATAGTCACAAAAGCTCTAAGATCTTCTCTTAGAGCCAGTCAAGTGCAATTTAATGAAATTAAGTGATGATTAATGTATATTATATGTAATGCACACATTCAAAGGGAATGGTATAAGTGATTATTTTAAAAAATAAGTGTTCCTTGTTTCAGACTTTCCATTTCAAATCTCATTGATCTCTCAAGTCTTTTGCAACTGACTTTCCTTTACATAGTTCATTTGGCTTGGAATCTGATGAAAGAATTCTGACTTCTTGATAAGCTCTTGGAATAAGCCTCTGTTGTTATGGG
The DNA here is from genome assembly GCF_003009895.1 of Hyaena hyaena. Lineage (NCBI taxonomy): Eukaryota > Metazoa > Chordata > Mammalia > Carnivora > Hyaenidae > Hyaena > Hyaena hyaena. The sequence continues at coordinate 362,506 of NW_024081752.1, forward strand.
AAGGTATCCAAAATTTATGGATCAGTAATCTAATCCAGACTGGCAACTCCCATGGAATGAACTGAATTTCCCTTTTATTGTATTCACTGTCTTACATGGCACACCTGGTCACAAGCTCAATCCGCCACTTCAGCCTAGTCTTCAAAATCACCTTTACTGGCTGGGCTACTCCCTTTTATGTAGCAACCAATTTTCCATGTCTGTGCTGATAAGTTGGATGCCATGAACCTTTGTGTAAAATGCCATGTCTGACAGTTTTGTAGTTTAGTGTCTTCCTTCTGTACCACAGATTCCAGGCTTTTTTAAACAGGCAAGAGTTAATATGGAAGCTATTTTATGCCACAGAAGATAGTGAGTCCCATCTCTTGTATGATAGTGTGTATATGAAGTAGTCTTTGCTGAGAACAGTGTCATAAAGTTCAAAAGAGGTATAACTAGGAAGAATAGCAGAAATGTTCTTTCGATCATTTTAGAAACTGTACTGAGAATAGGTAGGGAATATGATAATACTAGATAAAAACTTTGAACTTTTGAGATACTAGGAAGATTTTTCAAGGTAGTAGAAAAAGTCACATGGATAATTAGATTATAGTCTCAACACTTTCAGTTTTGTGACTTTGAACCAATAACTTTAATTTCCCAGTTTATATCACTGAAAGATTGGTGCAGGTAACTGGTAACAGCCTTTCAAAATCTGACTTTGGTTCATCTACACCTTGATTCCAGACATAAACATAAGACTGGATTTTCAAGTGACTAAACCTAAGTCACTTTGATTTGAGGTATATAGGAAAGACTCCCTTAAAAAATCTGCCTACCTCATTCTATGGATCTGAAAATATATTTGATGTCTTTTTGATCATGAAAGCTGTTTAGTTATTAGGAGAAATAATTTTTTAAGGCTTATCAACCTATGAATCCAGACTTCTTAGAATAAACGCTGCTCTCTAATAATGCAAGAAAGAGACACGGAGAAGAGTGCTTTAAAAAGAGGAGAAAGAAACCATTTCCTACTTTGAAAACAATCTTCAATCAGTTTTTTTTAAATAGATAGCAGTCAACCTCCAGGTGAATTTTCAATATGCTTTTCCCTTTGATTCTCATGGGCATTGCTAAACAAGAAGCCCAGGGGAGAAAAATCCACTTGATTAAAAAATTGTCTTTGACAGAAGAGATGGCAGCAACATTATCCTCTTTCGATTTCTGCTCTTCAGAGACAATTGTGTTACATAAAGTTCCTAAGACATTTAGATCAAAACCAGATATATGTGCTGTGGGGAAGGGATATATATATATATATATATGTTAAGACATGCAAATACTTCTTACCGAAACATAATACAAATGGAAGAAAATGAATGATGTATTGTGATGTAATATTTGTATATCCATTTATCCTGGCATTCCTGCATATGTATCAACAAAGTTCTGAAAAAAGCTGTAGACTATCAAACATGTCCCTACGCAAGCAGTGTGATAAAGTCCAAAGGAAGCGTAACTTCAAGAGAATAATAGATACGTTCCTCCCACAATTCTAGAAAACTTACAGCTAAAGAGGCAGAGGTTATGATTATACAAGATAAAAGCTTCAAACTTTTGGAGCCAGGGAAGATTCTCAGGGTCAGAGAGAACGTTTGCAATAACTCATCCTAGAAAGAGCGGGGTACATTTGACCTCATGAAATCAGTACCGGTCTCACAACAGATGCGAGCTGAAAGTGTGGAAAATAAATAAATAAATAAATAAATAAATAAATAAATAAATAAATAAATAAAGATGCCAGCCAACTTACTGCAGGGGGGTCATTTTTACAGGCAGAAAGTAATTATCCACATGGAAGTTAGCCAGGACACCAAGAGAGGGTGAATATTCCTACCCTGTCTCAAAATTCTGTGGGATTTTTAATGAACACAAATGGTCATGACCTTGAGTTTTATGCTATCCACAAGAAGAACGTCTTAACAGCCGTGCTGGGGGTGTTCCCTCCCTCAACCCCTGCTGTGGGGCACTGATTCAGAACCAAGGATTAAGAAGTCTGTGAATGCCATGAGGATAATGAGGACCCCTGCAAAAATTATTCGGTTCAATTAAATGACCGACTTTACAGGATAGTAACAGTGCTGTTTGGCTGCTAGTAGCAAACTGCAAAACTGCTCAATGATTTTCTATAGAGGAGTTTAGCATTTTAATGACAAAGTGGTGACCATCTATAAGCACTTGATACTGCTTCTGCTGCCACTTGGAACCGCTCTCCCATGCTCCCCAGCACCAGTTTGCTTTTGTTCATTAGTCATACCCTCCCTGTCTTGGTCTAATTTTGCACACATGTATTTGATTTGGGATGAATGGATGACAGATTAGCCAGATTGCAAATCATAATTGAGCAGAGGTCCATGTAATGTAAATCACACAGGCCAGCATCTACTTCTTTTTGCCAAGGCAGCAGCTTTGGAAGTTGCCAGATAAAATGACAGCCCTCAGGTTGAATACTGAGCATCACTGATGAGATGATAGACTTTTCCAGAGCCAGGGCTTCTTAACATGAATCAAATTCTGACTCTGTGGCTACAGCTCACAAATTACCAAACCAAAAAGCCTCTAGGACATTGCTATAATGAAACTGTAAGGCAGAAATGGGAAAGTAGCTATCACTTTCAATCACTTACTATGTGCCAGCCCGTGTCCTAGAATTATATATATATTGTTTTATTAAATCCCCTCAATAAATTATTTTATTAAATCCTCTCAGTAATGAAATGGCTAATGTCAATTTTAACAGATAAGGTGGAGGGATGTTATTTCTGTGCAGGAATCCAAGCAGCCAACACCTCTCCAAGCTCCCTTATAGTTAAAAATATAAAACATACCTACACACACACACACACACACACACGCACACACATGCAAGAAGGCAAACACAAACTTGGGCTAGACATTCATGCCATTCATTTTTTTTAATGTTTTATTTATTTCTAGGAGAGAGAGAGAGAGACAGCGTGAGCAGGGGAGGGTCAGAGAGAGAGGGAGTCACAGACTGAAACAGGCTCCAGGCTCTGAGCTGGCAGTCAGCACAGAGCCCGACGCGGGGCTCGAACCCACGAACCGCGAGATCATGACCTAAGCGAAAGTCGGATGCTTAACCGACTAAGCCACCCAGGCGCCCCCATTCATGCCACTCAAATAGATTTGGGAAAAGAAATACTGTGGTATGAATGTTCCATATCATAATATCTGTTATAAAATCATAATAAATTGTAACATTGTTGCCTAAATCCAGAGAATGACATGTATTGTGCCAGGCATTTTTTACCCTAGTTCCTCTTGGATATGCCCCCTCACACTTCATGTGCTGCACTCTATTAAAAAGGGGAGCAGCTCTTTCAAACTATACTTCTCATGTTCATTGGCTTCTAACAGAGGTCAACAAATAGAAGGGAACTAGCATGACATTGATGAACAGAAGAAAGAAAAAGTCAAGGAATGTCTCCTTTCTCTGCATCAGGCATGGACAGTGGCTTAATTTTCTCCCCTGGCTCCCAATTCTACCAAAGTTGTCCCTTCTCCCTGGTCTGATCATTTGGTTAATGATCTGATAACACTATCTCCTTTCTTTGTTCTTTCAGCCAGATAGTAATAACACTGGCTTGCCTTATTACTTTCTTTGATGGTGCTATTTGCAGCACAAAAGATAGTTTTGATGAAGTCTAATTTACTTATTTTTTTCACTTGTGCTTTTCCTCTCATATATAAGAAACTGTTGACTAATTCCAGTTGTCCAAGGACCTTTTGTTGAAAAGATTATTCTTATCCCATTTAACTGACTTGATACACTTGATTACTGTAAAGTAAGTTTTGAAAAAGGGACATATGGCTCCTCCAAATTTGTAAGTCTCTAAAAAAATTATTTTGCCTGTTCTTGGGGTTTTAAATTTCCATGTAAATTTTGGATCAGTATTTCAATTTCTGCCAAAAGACCAGGTATAATTTTGAGAGAGAACTAAATTGAATATGGAGATCAATTTGGGTAGTACTCCTATCTTAATATCTTACTGAGTCTTCAATCCATGATGGGATGTCTTTCCACTTATTTGGCTCTTTTTCAATTTAGTTCAAAGATATTTCCTTTCATTAATAATTTTTATTTTTTAATTAAAAATTTTAAATTTGAATTTCAGTATAATTAACATACAGTGTTATATTAGTTACAGGTGTACAATATTCAAGGTTCTACGCATTATTCAATGGTCCTCAGGGGTTCCTGGGTGGCTCAGTCAGTTAAGTGTCTGACTTCAGCTCAGGTCATAATCTCATGGTTCGTGAGTTCGAGCCCCGTGTCTATTAGCCCAGAGCCTGGAGCCTGATTTGCATTCTGTGTCTGCTTCTCCCTCACTTACACACAATCTTTCTCTCAAAAATAAATAAACATAAAAAAAATTAAAAAAAAAACAATGCTAATCACAAGTTACTCTTTAATCCCCATCACCTATTTCCTCCATCCCCCAGCCAACTTCCCCTCTGGTAACCATCAATTGTTTCATTAATAACTTTTTTTTAGTTTATTTATTTTGAGAGAGAGAAAGAGAGAGAGAAGCAGCAGAGGGGCAGAGAGAGATGGAGAGAGAGAGAAATGTGAAGCTCGAGGCTCACAAACTGTGAGATCATGACCTGAGCCTGAACCAAGAGTTGGACACTTAACCAGCTGACTCACTGAAGCACTCCTACTAATAACTCTTTAATATCAAGTCTTGTGTATCTTTTTTGATATTTATTCCTTAATATTTTATTCTTTTTGATACTATTATCATTTACATTATTTTAAAAACCATTTTAAGTTGTTTACTGTTAGTTTATTGAAACAGTTGATTTTTATGTTGATCTTGTATCATGTAATCCTAATGAACTCTTTCACTACTTATAATAGTTTTTATTTGTGGATTCCTTAAGATTTCTATGTACAAGGTCCTATTATCTGTAGATGAAAGTGCTTTATGCCTTTCTTTCCAATCTGGAGGCCTTTTATTTATTATTATTATTATTATTATTATTACTTGCCTAATTGTTCTGGCTAGAACCCATAAATACACTGTTGAATAGAAGTGTTGAGAGCAAGCATCACTGTCTTGGTACTGATTTTAAGTTGTAAACATTCAGTCTTTCATGAATAAGAATGGTGTTAGCTGGAGGTATTCTGTAGATACACTCTATCAAGGTGAAGTTGTTCTTTCCTGTTTCTCGTCTGTTGAAGTTTTTTGTTTTTTTGTTTGTTTGTTTCAATCATGAAAGGACATTGGATTTTTTCAATGGGTTTTTGTTGTCTGTTAAGACAATCATGTGTTTTTCGTCGTTTAGTTTATTAATATGATATATTATGTTGAATGAATTTGGGATGTTAAAGCAATCATATTCCTGGGTTAAATTCTACTTATAGAAGGTGTATAATCTTTTTCATATTTCATATTTCATAGGATTCAGTTTGCTAGTATTTTGTTGAGAATTTTTGCATCTATACTTAAAAGGGATATTAGTGGATAGTTTTCATTTCTGGTTTTGTCTTTAGTTTTGTTATCAGGATATTATTGACTTCATTGAATGAATTGAGAAGTGTTTTTTCTCTTTTATATTTTATATGGTTTTGTGAAGGATGAGTATTAACTCTTTAAATGTTGATAGAATCCACCCGTGAGACCGTCTTGCCTGGAATTTTTGTGAAAAATATTTGAATTACTAATTCAATTTCTTTAATAGTTTTATAATATTCAGATTTTCTGTTGCTTCTTGAATTAGTGTCAGCATTTGTTCATTTCATCTAGATTTTCTACTTTTTTGGCATACAGTTGTTCATTGTATTCCCTTACAATCATTTTTTTTAGATCTCCATAAGATGACTAGTAATACATCTATTTCTTCTACCCTCTTTATTTTTTATATCTCACTCTATCTCTCTCTCTATCTCTATCTATCTCTATCTCTATCTATCTATCTCTATACTATAACTGTTTCAGTGCTTTATTAATAGTTGGAAATAAACCCAATAAATTGTAAGTAATGATATCCTAGAAGACCAAGAAGCAAGGGAGATAGGCTTGCATTTTGTTTCTTTTCTTTCTTTAATTAAATACATCTTAGCAAAAGTAGATTTTGAAGATTTAGATTTTATAAATTTAAATTAGATTTTGTGAATTTAGTAGAAAAACATTAGCATGAAAAGATCTCACTGGCTCACCCACATATAGAAGCTCATGAATAAAGTATTTCTCATAAATTAGCTAAAATTATTATGAAAAGACACAGACTAACAGGAAATGTATCTGATACTACTTTGCATCTGAAAATACTGCAAATAAGAGAAAAGAATAGGTTTTCACAAATAGCATAGTTAGCTAAAGTACATTCTTAATTTTTCATTAATTTTAAGGTAAAAAGTAAAAAGTTTTGATTTGGGACTACAATAATCCTCATTATGTAAAACATATTAAAATAACTATATTATCCCAATGTATTCTGAATTATAGAGTCTTTTCCTAAAGCCATTTTTTAGATGTTTTCTTCACACCTGATTTTTTGCAATAATAAAATAAAAGGTTAATTATAGTAGCATCTTATCAAAAGTTGTCCCAAATCCTTGATTCATGAGATTCTACATATGGGCAAGCCAGTGGGATACTTTCATGCTATCTTGAATGTTGCCAAATATGCCATTGGGATGATATCTAAATTAAGTCTCCTCATAATAGGCTGTTCTTTTAGAGAGAAAAGGAGTCCAATTTGTCGTGAAAGAATCTTCCAGTCTTGGCCCCATGTGGTTACTTACAGTCATTAATTCCCTGTAGTGGTTAAGCACAGAAGAGAATTTATTTGACTAAGATGAATGTCTTAGAAATACATGTTAGAACAACATTAGCATGTAGCTACTGCCTTCCCACTTTTCATTTGGGCAATTTATATTTAAATAAGATCCAGGCTGATGGAAAACTTAGTTGAAGACCATTGGTTATTTGTATTCTTCTTTCCATGTCTGCTACATACATTCCCATGTTTTGCCTTTATTGAGTGCATACTCTGCCAGATGTTGTGGGCATACAGAAACAAAGACTTTGTTCTCTAGGAGTTAACATTACATACCTAAGTGTAATACAACACCATGTGAAATTAGTCCCAAGTTAAGACAGGCATACCATACTGTGGGACAACAGAAAAGAAGCCAGTCTGACTGATAGGGGCTGAAAATGCTGTGCAGTTGTGACACCCTTTGACTTGAGCCTTGAATGATAACTGGGCATTTTTTGGCTTCAAAACAATCCCAGGTGAATGAAACCTTACAAAAGCTATATTGATAGGGGGCCTGGGTGGCTCAGTCGGTTAAGTGACCAACTTCAGTTCAGTTCATGATCTCATTGAGCCTGAGTTTGAGCCCCGTGTCGGGCTCTGTGCTGGCAGCTCAGAGCCTGGAGTCTGCTTCAGATTCTGTGTCTCCCTTTCTCTCTCTGTCCCTCCCCTGCTTGTGCACTCTGTCTCTCTCTCTCTCAAAAATAGACATTAAAAATTTTTTTTCAAAGATACATAAGCTATATTGATATATAATATACTCAGGAAAAGGCCATAAATGTAGTATGAATGAGCTATGGAATAGGTAAAAATGGGTAAGGGGCTATGAATTTAAAGAAATAAGAAAGGGCTTCTTTGTAGACTATTTCTCCTAATGTGTTAAGAAGTTTTAACCATATGTTATACAAAAACATGAAGTATTTAAGATAGAAATAAAATATATTTAAGTCCTTAAAGTTCTTACCAAGGGGTAATAAAAGAAAAAAATAAAGGAATGTATTGACATCTTGGGAGAGGTATATTTCCCTTTACTCCATCTTTAGGTCTTCATAAGAGGAATAGATATTTCCATATTTTTAAGAAAGAGAAAAATGAGTCTTCATAGTAGTAAATTCTCTCCCTTTCTTGTCCTGTTTAATATTCTCTATTATAGTTCTCTCTTTGGATAGACTCTTTCTCCCATGAGGATAGTGCAATCAGAGGCTGAAATGACCTAGTAGTAGAAGCTTAGACCTCTTGTTCTGGGATTTAGGGGGTAAAAAAAAATCCCCTCTTTCCTTGCACTCTTTGTTTTTGGATTCATTAGAAGAGTTACTATTTCACTGTGGGTTCAGAAAAGAGTTTCTCAATCTCATTGTTCTTGATACTTTGACCAGATGATTCTTCCTGTGGGAGGCTGTCCTACACATTGTAAGATATTTAGCAGCTTCTATGACTTCTATCCGCTAGATGCTAAAGCACTCCCCAGTGGTTGTAACTAAAAATGTCTCCAGAAATTGACAAATATCTTCTGAGAGAATAAAATTGTTCCCAGCTAAGAACCACTGTTTTAGGGACAAAGTGGGACAAAGAATCTTTCAGTCTGTTTGGTTCAAAATATTATGTCTGTCTCTTACAAATGGGAAAAATGTTGATGTAGCCCCAATATCCAATTAAGTACACAATGAATATACATTAATAAATTAAAGGATTATATGCCATGATCAAGTGGTATTCATTCTAAGGATGCAAGGATAGTTCAACATGTGCAAATCAGACAATATGATGCACCAATTTAACAAAAGAAGGATGAAAATTATATGATTATCTCAATAGATGCAGAAAAAGAATTTGACAAAATCCAACAGCCATTCGTGAAAAAAACTCTCAGCAAAGTGGGTATAAATTGGGAGTACAAAGTGGGAGCATATTTCCACATAATAAAGACCATAGCTGAGAAACGCACAGCGAATCTCATACTGAATACTGAAAAGCCAAAAGCCTTTCTTCTAAAATCAGGAGGAAGACAAGATTGCCTACTCTCACCACTTCTATTCAGTGTGACACTACAAGTCCTAGCTTGAGCAGTCAGGCAAGAAAAAGAAACAAAAGTTATCAGAATTCGAAAGGAAGATGTAAAATTGTTTCCAGTAGTGACTGGATGGCTCAGTCAGTTAAGTGTCCAACTTTTGATCTCTGCTTAGGTCATGATCTCCTGGTTGTGAGATCAAGCCCTGTGTTGGTATCGCTGCTTGGGATTCTCTCTCTCTCTCTCTCTCTCTCTCTCCCACTCTCTCTCTCTCTCTCTCTCCTCTCTCTCTCTCTCTCTTCTCTCTCTCTCTCTGCCCCTCCCCTGCTTGTGCTCTCTCTCTCTCAAAATAAATAAATAAATTTTTAAAAAAACTTTTCATTTGCAAATGAAATTATTTTTTTATTCCAAAATAAACTACAGTGTTCTATTAGTTTACTTTCAAGTGTACAATATCATGATTTAACAGTTCTATACATTACTCAATACTTATGATAAGTGTACTTTTAATCCCCATCATCTATTTAACCCATTCTTTCACCCACATCCCCTCTGGTAACCATCAGTTTGTTCTCTGTACTTAATAATTTATTTCTTGGTTTTTCTCTGATTCTCTTTTTTTTCCTTTGCTTGTTTGTTTTGTTTCTTAAATTTCACATGAGTGAAATCATATAATATTTGTCTGTCTCTGACTGATTTGTTTTGCTTAGCATAATACTTAGCTGTTTTGGCAAATGGTAAGATTCCATTCTTTTTTATGGCTGAATAATACTCCATTGTGTTTTTATACCACATCTTCTTTATCCATTCATCAGTTGGTAGACACTTGAACAGCTTCCAAAATTCAGCTAATGCAAATAATGCTGCAGTAAACATAAGAGTGCTTATATCCCTTTGAATTAGTGTTTTTATATTTTTTGGGTAAACACCCAGGAGTGTGATCTCTGGATCAGAAGGTACTTCTGTTTTTAACTTTTTAAAGAACTTCCATACTGTTTTCCACAGATGCTGCACCAACATTCCCACCAACAGTGCACAAGTATTCCCATTTCTCCACAGTTTCATCAATACTTGTTGTTCTTTTGTAATTTTGACTTTAGCCATTTTGACCGGTGTGAGGTGATATTTCTTGTAGTTTTAATTTGCATTTCCCTGATGATTAGTGGCATTCAGCATTTTTTCATGTTCTGTTGACAATCTGTAGGTCTTCTTTGGAGAAATGTCTGTTCATGTTTCTGCCCATTTTTAATTGGATTGTTTGATTTATGGATGTTGAGTTGTATCAGTTCTTTATATATTTTGAATGCTAACGCTTTATCAGATATGTCATTTGCAAATAGCCTCTCCCATTCAGTAGGTTGTCTTTTAGTTTTGTTGATTGTTTCCTTTACTGTGCAGAAGCTTTTTATTTTGATGAAGTCCCAATAGCTTATATTTGCTTTCATTCCTTTGTCTCAGGAGACATATCTAGAAAAATTTCCTATAACTAGTGTCAGAGAAATTACTTCTTGTTCTCTCTTCTAAGATTTTTATGGGTTCAGATCTCATATTTAGATCTATAATCCATTTTGAATTTATTTTCGTGTATGGTGCAAGAAAGTGGTCCTGTTTCATTCTCTTGCACGTAGATGTCCAGTTTTCCCAACACCGTTTATTCAAAAGGCTTCCTCCTTACATATCCTTTCCACTTTTATCAAAGATTAATTGACCATATAGTTGTGAGTTTTCTTCTGGGTTTTCTATTCTGTTCCATTGATGTATGTGTGTATTTTTGTGCAGTACCATACTGTTTTGACTACTACAGCTTTGTAGTATAATTTGAAATGTGGAATTGTGATGTCTCCAGGTTTGTTTTTCTTTTTCAAGATTGTTTTGGCTAGTCAGGGTCTTTTGTATTTCCATGGAAATTTTAGGATTGTTTGTTCCACTTCTGTGAAAAATGTTGATAGTATTTTGATAAAGATTGCATTAAATCTGTAAATTACTTCGGGTGGTATAGACCTTTTAATAGTATTTGTTCCTCCAATTCATGAACATGGAATGTCTTTCTATTTCTTTGTGTTGTCTTCAGTTTCTTCTATAAGTGTGCTATTAGTTTTCAGAGAACAGGTACTTCACCTCCTTGGTTATGTTTATTCCTAAGAATCTTATTATCTTTGGTGCAATTATAAATGGGATTGTGTTCTTAGTTTTTCTTTTTGCAGCTTCATTATTAGTGTATATTATTGCAATAGATTTCTGTTTATTTTGTACACTGAGACATTACTGAATTCATTTATCAGTTCTAGTAGCTTTTTGATGGAATTTTTGGGGTTTTCTATATATGGTATCATGTCATCTGCTAATCATGAACATTTTACTTCTTTACTAATTTTGATGGATTTTATTTCTTTTCCTTGTCTTATAGCTGTGTCTAGTACTTCCAGTATTATGTTGAATGAAAGTGGTGAGAGTAGATAGACATCCTTGTCTTTTTCCATGCTTTAGGGTAAAAACTGTCAGGTTTTCTCCATTAAATATGATGTTTGCTGTTCGTTTTAATACAAAGCCTTTATTATGTTAAAGTATGTTCCCTCAAAATTTACTTCACTGAGGGCTTTTACCATGAATTAATGTTGTACTTTGTCAAATTATCATATAGATTTTATCTTTTCTCTTATTGACATGATATATCACATTAATTGATTTGTGAATATTAAGCCACCCTGGCATCCCAGGAATAAGTCTTACTTGATCTTGGTGGATGATTTTTTTAATGTATTAGATATAGTTTGCTAGTATTTTCTTGAGAATTTTTGCATCTATATTCATCAGAGATATTAGCTTATTGTTCTCTTTTCTTGTGGTGTGTGTATCTGATTTTGGTATCAGAGTAATGTTGGCCTTATAGAATGAATTTGGAAGTTTCCCTTCCATTTCTACTTTTTAAAATAGAGAAGAATTTTTCTATTTGAGAAGAATAGATATTAGCTCTTCTTTAAATGTCTGGTAGACTTCACCTGTGAAGCTATCTGCTACTAGACTTTTGTTTGTTGGGAGTTTTTGGATTACTGATTCAACTGACATGATTTTCACATAAAGAAAACTATAAACACTCAACCAAAAAAACTGTTAGATCTAATCCATGAATTCAGTAAAGATACAAAATTAACATACAAAAATCAGGAGTGTTTTTATGCATTAATGAATTTTCTGAAAGATAAGAAGAAATTGGTCCCATTTATAACAGTATCAAAAACAAAATACTTAAGAATAAATTTAACTAAGAGATGAAAGGTCTCTACTCTGAAAATAATAAGACATTAATGAAAGAAATCAAAGAAGACACAAATAAATTGAAAAGCATCTTATGTTCACAGATAGGAAGAATTAATATTGTTAAAATGTCAATGTTACCAAAAGCCAACCATAGAGTCAATGTAATTCCTATCAACTTTTCAATGGTATTTTTTCATAGAATTAGAAAAAAAATTTCTAAAATTTATATAGAACCACAAAAGGTTCTGAATACCCAAGAAGTCTTGAGAAAGAAGAACAAAGCAGGAGACATCATACTTGATTTTAAGCTATGCTATAAAGCTCTAGTCATCAAAACAGTATGGTACTAACATAAAAATAGATAATTAGACTAATGGGACAGAACTGAGAGCTCAGAAATAAACCCACACATGTATGGTCAACTAATATTTGACAAGGGAGGCATAAATACTCAACGAAGAAAAGATAGTGTTTCAATAAATGGTACTGGGATAATTGAACATTTGTGTGTAAAAGAATAAAATTGGACCTCTATCTTACACCATGCACAAAAATTGTCTCAAAATGGATTAATAACTTAATTATAAGACCTAAAACCATGAAACTCTTAGAAGAAAATAGTAATAAAAATTTTTGGCATGGGTGTCTTGGTTCACCTAAAGCACAAACAACAAAATAAAAAAGAAATGAATAAAACTACATCAAACTAAAAAGCTTCTGCACAAAAAAAATCCCATCAAAAAAAAGAAAGAAAATCTATGGAATGGGAAAATATTTTCAAACCATATTATATATATATGTGTGTGTGTGTATATATACATATATACATATATATATATACACACACACATATATATATGCATATATACAAAATATATAAAGAAATGCAACTCCATAGCAAAAAGTAAAAAGCATAATTTAAAAAAATTGGTAAAATGCCAAGAGTATTTTTCATGGAACTAGAACAAAATACACAAAAAACCTGGATATCCAAAGCAATCCTGAAAAAGAAAAAGAAAACTGGAGGTATCACAATCCTGGATATCAAGATCTACAAAACTATAGTATTCAAAGCAGTTTCATACTGGCACAAAAAAGACTCATGGACTGGTGGAAAAGAATAGAAAGCCCAGAAGTAAACTCATACTTTGATGGCCATTTAATCTCTGACACAAGAGGTAAGAATATACAATAGGAAAAAGACAGTTTCTTCAATAAATAGTGTTGGTAAAAAGACAGTTACATGCAAAAGAGTGAAACTGGGTAACTTTCTTATACCACACACACACACACACACACACACACACACACACAAACCCTCAAAATGGATTAAAGACCTAAATGTGAGACCTGAAACTATTAAATTACTGGAAGAAAACAGTTAGTACTCTTTGACATCAGCTGTTAGAAACATTTTTCTAGATATGTCTCCTTTGGCAAGGGAAACAAAGCAAAATTAAACTACTGGGAATACATCAAAATAAAAGCTTTTGCACAATATTAGAAATCAACAAAACAAAATGGCAATCTACTGAATGGGAGGAGATATTTTCAAACAATATATTTCATAAGGGGTTAATATAAAAAATATATGTAAAAAACTGATACAACTCAACACCCAAAAAACAAATAATGCAATTTAAAAATGGGCACAAGATATGAATAAACATTTTTTCAATGAAGACATGCTGATAGCCAAGAAACACATGAAAAGATTCAACAACACTAATCATCAGGGAAATGCAAATTAAAACCACAATGAGATACCACCTCACACGTATAAGAGTGGCTAGAATCAAAGAAACAAGAAATACCAAGTGTTGGCAAGGATGTGAAGAAAAAAGAAACCCATGCATTATTAGTAGAAATGCAAGCTGGAGTAGGCACTGGGGAAAACAATATAGGGATTATTCAAAAAATTAAAAGTAGATCTACCATATGTTCTAGTAATTCTACTATGGGTATTTGCTCGAAGAAAACAAAAGCACTAATTAAAAAAGATATATGCACCCATATTTATTTTTTGTTGAGACTTTATTTGCAATAACCAATATGGAAGCAGACCAAGTGTCCATAGATAGATGAATAGATAAAAAAGACACACACACACACACAATGAAATACTACTCAGCCATGAAAAGGAATTAAATGTTGCCATCTGCAACAACCCAAGTGGATCTAAAAGATATAATGCTGAGTGAAATTAATCAGTCAGAGAAACACAAACACCAAATGATTTCACTCCTGTGTGGAAATCAAGAAATAAAACAAATGAACAAAGAAGAAAACAAAAACAAACAAAACCCCAGGCTCTTAAATCTAGAAAACAAAACTCTTTGTTGCCAGAGGGGAGTAATATGGATGGGGAATAGATTAAATAGGTGGAGGAGAGTACATTTATCATGATGAGCACTGAGTAATATATAGAATTGTTGAATCATTATATTGTACAGCTGAAACTAATTAAAGCTGTATGTAAATTATGCTTGAATAAAAATAAATAAAATTATAAAAATAAAAAAATGAAAATTGTTTAAAAATGGACAAAGAACTGAATGGACCTTTCTTCAAAGAAGATGTATGAAAGGCCAACGGTATATGGAAAGATGCTTAAGATCACTAGTCATTAGGAAAATGCACATTAAAACCACAATGATCTATCATCCCACATCTGCGAGAATGGAAAAAGGAAAGAGATAACAAATGCTGGTGAGGATGTGGAGAAAATCCTTGTGTACTGTTGGTGGGAATATCAATCAGTACACCCACTCTGGAAAACAGTGTGGAAGATTCTCAAAAAATTAGAAAGGGCACCCAGAAATTCCACTTCTGGGAATATATCCAAAGGCAATGAAAATCTAACTTGAAAAGATATCTGCAGCCTCATGTTCATAGCAATATAATTTACACAATAACCAAGATGTGGAAAGAACTTAAGTGAATGGATAAAGAAGTTGTGGTGTGTGTGCATGTGTGTGTGTTGACTGGGATGGAATATTATTCAACCATAGAAAATGAGGAAATTCTACTATTTGCAGCAACATGGATGGCCTTTCAAGGCATTATGCTAAGTGAATTAAGTCAGACAGAAAAAGACAGATATTGTTATGATCTCACTTATATGTAGAATCTTAAGAAAAAAAATAATAAAAAAGAGTTGGGCCTGTGGTTGACACAGGCAGAGAGGGTGGGTGGAGGGGGAATTGGATTGGAGGAAGGTGGACAAAACGTACAATTTTCCCCCTATACATTAGTAAGTCCCAGGGATGCAATGTACACACAATGACTCTAGCTGATACTGCAGTATGATATATAGAAAAGGTGTTAGGAGAGTTAATCCTAAGAGTTCTCATCACAAGGAAAAGCTCTCTCCTATTTTTTTTCTTATATTTTATTGTATTTATGTGAGAACATAGATGTTAGCCCAAACTGTCATAATCAATTCACAATATATGTAAGTCAAACTATCATGCTGTCTGCCTTAAACTTATACAGTGATATATGTCAATTATTTCTCAAACCAGAAAAATAATACATAGTAGGCCTATGAAAATGTGTAATTAGCCAGATCCTCAGCCACAGCAACGTTACATAGTGCTCTTAGTGTTAGCAGATTAGACAATGTCTTTTGAAAAGAGCTCATGAAGCACAGCCAGATTGCTGCAAGAGGGGATTCCTTTTATGTGACTCTGTTGGGACAAGAGAGATAGAAACACTTTAAGGAGATATTGATTTGCACAGAAGTTCAAGTGCTAGAATGAAATGTGGTCAGTGGAAACAGGACAATTTCAATGTTCTTTAGTCTTACACACACACACACACACACACACACACATTCCCTTGGAAGCAGGGAGACTTTTTTGTGGAGACTTTTTTGCAATATGAAGACTATTATGTGTTTTAAACATACTGCAGATGGGAAGATTAATTTAAAAAGAAAAAAATCCAAAATCTAAAAAGTCAAAAATGAAGAAGGAAAAATAATCACCAGCTGGCAGATTAGGTATAATTATAATTAACGATGATGATGTTATTATATTCAAAAAGCAGTGATATGGGGAAGCCACACTGGAAAAGAGAGCAATCATGAACAGTTTGAAATGTTGGCTTATCCGTAGGAGTCATATAGTTGTGTACTCACTGAGTTGATGTAGATGATCCTCATGGCATTTCATAATTTAGAAATAATATCTGTTTTTCTATGCCAGTGAAAACAAATGTACCCTTAGAAAATCACTGGGCTAAAAACCAAATTAGGTGTAATATATTAAAAAGAGGCTTTAACTTAAAATTATTAGCAAAACTTTCTATATCCATTAGCAAGAAATAATCTGATGATGACTTAGAGTTGGAGGAGACATTTTGTACAAACTGGTATTTCCAATGAAGATAGTCACACTCAGAGAAGTTACTCATCCACTATCACAGTAGCTAGTCAGTCAGTGAAAGAGTTAGGGCTAAACCCCAATATTCTTGTTACACAGACCAGGGATCATTGAAACTGACTTTTAAGGGAGCAACTTTTAAGAATCATCAGGTGAAATAAAGGAAACATCTTTTATTTCACCTCCCACTGGGGAAGAACAATTATATAAATATAAATATATGTATGTGTATATATATATATATATATATACATACATACACGTGTATGTATATACATATATACACATTTGCATGTATATGTATATACATGTATATGTATATATATTCCTCTAGAAGCAGTAGTGGTTCTCTAATTTGTTATCTAAGGATTGATCCTCTCCTTGGACTTGCTGGAACTGCTTGTATATAGAGAGAGAATGGGTATATCCTAACTAACCTAAGGTATTTAAGAATCAGATATATTACTCAAATTGTACAATTTATTTTCAAAGATCTAGAAAATTTCATGATATCAAGTCATGAGATAGAAGTTTTAGGCACAAGAGAGTCTGTATGATAAAGTCAACGTCAACAAGATGTCCAGATAGGTAACTCCAGGGAGTTAAAACCACAATCTCTCAGGATTACCATCTTTTCTATTAAGTAAACTAACACATACAATGCACTTAAAATAGTACTTGGCACATAGAAGTTACCATATAAGTGTGTCCCATTGTTATCATGACATTTATAATCATCACCTTCATCTTGCTCTCTAATGCTCTATTTGGTGTCCTGAGCCTAACAAGGCTCCAGGAGATGGAGTGTTTCTAGCATGTACATTGTGTATCTCTAATGCTAAATACTTTATCTGTCACACAAAAGGTAATCAAAGGTTGCTTACTGAGTGAATACTGTTGAATACTCTCACAAGGGGCCAGCTTAACATATCTCTCTCTGTGTAACGTAAACCAAAACATGACAACCGCGAACCTAATCAAATTCTATAAAGAGTTCAAGCATCTAAAGCAAAGGAAAATAAGTGGACAAGAAAAATTTTACCCTAGGAAAGACCAAAAAAAATGGAAGAGGTTGGAATTTGTTGTGAGGTACACATTTATGGCTCCTATACGTGCATGTAGTAGGATGAATAGTGGATCCCCAAAGATGTTAACATCCTAATCACCAGAACCTGTGAATATGTGATCATAAATGGTGAAAGGAACTTTGCAGCTGTGACTAAGTTAAGAATCTTGAGGGGCGCCTGGGTGGCTTAGTCAGTTGCGTGTTTGACTTTGGTTCAGGCCATGATCTCACAGTTTGTGAATTCAAGCCCCACATCGGGCTTTGCACTGACAGCATGGAGCCACCTTCAGATTCTCTGTCTCCCTCTCTCTCTGCGCCCCCCTCTTTCCCAAAAATAAATAAACAGTAAACAATATTTTTTTAAAAAATCTTGAGATGGGAAGCTTATTTTGGATTATCCACGGTGACCTGTGTAAACACAAGAGTCCTTCTAAGAAGGAGGCAGGAGGATCAGAATTAAAGGGGGAAGATGTAAACACAGAAGCAGAAGTCAGGGAGGAGATAGGATGCTACCCTCTTGGCACTGAAGATGGAGAAGGGGGCCATGAGGCGAGCAATGTAGCCAAACTCTAAAAGTTGAAAAAGACAATGGAGTGGATTTTGCTCTAGGGCTTTCATGAGGATACAGACCTCCCAACACCTTGATTTTATCCTGTTGAAACTGATTTTAGACATCTGATGTCCAGAACTATAATGTGATAAATTTATGTGGTTTTAAGCAACGACATTTATGGTAAATTTAAAGCAGAAGTAAGAATCTGAAATAATGCAGTATCTCTGTATACTGATGCACATGAAATCATAATATAAAGTTACTAAGCTTTATGGCTTTGTAGTTGCAGTTCAGGCATCTGTGTGTCCATCCAACTCCTTGTAAGAAGGCCTTTCTTCTTTCCTCCCTCAGCTTTGTTTTAAATGTACATTTGTACATGAAACCTGATTCTTGACAAACTTTATCAGCCTGTGAACATTTCTATAGCCATGACAGTTGTAATTCAGGATTCACTGGTCCTGTCTCCCCTCTGCAAAGTTTCCACATCTAAACTGTTTCTTAGAGTCTCCAAAGGGTGCTTTACGTTTGTTCCCCAAACATTCCACTTCTGCTGGGGAGTATACTGCACTTTGGAAACTATCATACTCCAAAGGGTGTTTCTGGAGGACACATTTGTGGCTAGCATAAATTGTGCTCTGTCCTGCATGCCACAAAATGCTGAACCTTGTCAGACTCACAGTTTGCAGATTAATTTTTAAGGGAAAACTAGCTCTCTTCTTAGTAGTCTGTAGTAAATGAGTCCCAAAGCATTGCTCCCAATATCTGATAGAGTTTTTAGCAAGATAGTTGTTTTGTGTTTTATTTATGTCCTCTATTTAATCTATGGGGTCTGAAAGTGAATTCAAGTTGGGGATGCCTAGGAGACAATGTAAATGAAGACTCCATGTTGTAGTCATAATTGCCGCATTCCCTTGAGAACCATGGCATTTGTACTTTATCTGACTCCTGTGCCTTCCATCTTTCTTTGTCTGGGAAGCATTCTCTCCCAGAAGCTAGAGCTCACTCACTTTCCAAATGCATTTGTATTCCATCTTTTTGTTCCATTTAGGAAGTTGTGGTTAGCTTTGAATATGCCTTGAAGTCTCTCAGACCTAGTGAAAATCAATTTTGGGGAGGGTTTTCTCTACCCGTTCACCAGTTATCACATAATGCCACTTGGACTCAGCATGGATTCATCTTTACCTCCATTTTTATGCTTGCCTAAGCCTCATATATTATTAGTGAACTGAGAGTGACTTTTCTCACAGTGTAAAGCCAGGATTAAAATACAGATCTACCTGAAAAGACTGCCATATAAATAGTTTTGTGTCTGAAAACTGTAATCTATTTTAAGTCCTCAGATCTGGGTTTTGTTGTCACAAAATAAAGAATCCAATCCACCTGTGTGTACGGTGTTGGCAAGAGTTGTCATCACCTGCAGTATTTATAAGAAATGTTTATCCACCCCAAATAGGAGAGGTGGATTTGAGGTCTGCCCTGATTAGGCTGAGCCTGAGTAAATAACCAGAAATGTTAACTGTGGCCCTGGATGGTTGGTAAACAAGAAGTGCTACAGTGCTTTCAGTTCTTTACAGCTGAATCAGCCTATTTGAAATAACAACTTCCACTTTGAACTAATTTGAACTAATACCTATTTAAATGAGTCATTTCGACTTTGGATTATTGCTCAGGCCTATTGTGCAAACTTAGGGATGAACAGTGGTTATTCCACACTTTACTCAGAGAAATTGCTATCTTCTCAGAAAAAGCATTATGCTCTGGTAACAGATCTGTCTCTGTATTGTTTTTTTGTTCATTTGGTTTGGTTTGGTTTTAATTATTTTTAATATTTATTTATTTTTGAGAGAGAAAGAGCATGAACGGAGGAGGGGCACAGACAGAGGGAGACACAGAATCTGAAGCGGGCTCCAGGCTCTGAGCTGTCAGCACAGTGCCTGATGTGGGGCTTGAACTCAGGATCCATGAGATTATGACCTGAGCCAAAGTTGGATGCTAAACCAACTGAGCCACCCAGGAGCTGCTCTGTATTGTTTATCTATTAATGCATAACAAATTTACCAAATATTACTAGCTTAAAATAACTAAAGAGTATTATCTCACAGTTTTTAGGGTCAAGAATCAGGAAGCAGCTTATCTGGATGCTGCTGACTCAGAGTCTCCTGTGAGTTTGGCCAACTATTGCTCAGAGCGCGATTCATCTTAAGAATTGACTGGAGATGGAAATGCTACCTCTAAAGTTACTCACATGGTGTTGGTAGAAAGTTTGGCTTCCAGCAGAGTGAGTAGGGAGAGAGAGACAGAGAGACAGAGACAGAGAAAGAGAACTGACTTTTATGACCTCCATTTCTGAGTCACATATCATCACTTCCACATATTATATTCACTAGAAGCAAATTACTAAGTCAAGCCCACACAAACGGAAGAGCTGTGTAAGGGCACAGATACAAAGAGGTGGGATCATTGGGTGCCCATCTTGGATAGTGCCTACTAGTCAACCAATTTGCTGACTGAACGTGAACAAAGTATTATGCCTCTTGGAGTTTTTGTTTTTTCTTCTTACAAGTTCAGGGATTTGAATAGATAATCTCTACATATTTGGGCTCTCAGAGATGCAAACATACTGGAGAATGATAACAGAATGGGAAACTTGGACAGAAACATACTCAGTGAATGGGAGAATTTAGCTGTAGGGCTTTTACCCCCAATTCCCCAAAGCAACTAATGAATTTTGGTTTTGTTTTCGTTTGTTTGTTTGTTTGTTTTACCATCTGAATCATCTTCCAAAGATGCTTTTCAATGATCAAGAGCAATTGTTAATTAAGTAGCATAGATTCTTTTACATATTATTATTTAAGAATCTCTTTCTCAGGGGCGCCTGGGTGGCTTAGTCGGTTAAGCGTCCGACTTTCGCTTAGGTCATGATCTCGCGGTTCGTGGGTTGGCGCCCCGCGTCTGACTCTGTGCTGACTGCCAGCTCAGAGCCTGGAGCCTGTTTCAGCCTGTGACTCCCTCTCTCTCTGACCCTCCCCTGCTCACGCTGTCTCTCTCTCTCTCTCTCTCTCTCCTAGAAATAAATAAAAATATTAAAAGAAAAGAATCTTGTTTTCACATTCCCTCATCTTACCACCAAGGAAAGAAACTGAGATCCAGAATTGTTTCATATGCCATTACAAATCACAAGACTAATCATTGGCATTTATCTTTGTACAATATTGTGTGCAACAGGACTATTTTCAGTAAGAAAATAAAATAAATAGCATGCATGGAGGATTACTTTTTACCCAGGGTTCCTAGTGTTCTTTGAATCCTCCTGACAATCTTAGTGTGGCAGAACCAGAATGATTCACTACTGTCACACATAAATGCCATGGCACAGTCAAATTTGACACCAGACAGTCTGACTCCCAGACCCAGGCTCTCAGCACCCACGCTGCTTTGTATGGGGAGGTTGTGAAACTTGTACCTGATCATAAAGCAAAGCAAGGGTAGGGCCAAGCCGGGAATGCAGCTTACTTATCAACCATACACCCACGGAATTCATACTCACAACAGAGGCTGGTGGCTCTGGAATGATTCCCTCTCCTTTAAGTATATTCAGACCCCAAACCCCCAGGAAAATACAGATAAAGAGGCTGAGTTCATCAGATCTAAACTAGGATGTTGAGTACATTAGACATTATTAAATGTTAGGAAGTCAATGTGAACCCCAGTTTCTTAATTACATGTCAAGCTTAGTAATTTTACATTCCAAAAGCACAAAATTTCCTCGTTGCTATAGTATCTGTTAGATGTGATGATTTCATCTTTTGCCCAACGTGTTAAGAAGGAGCTGGGTTTTGGTGGGGGATAAAATGATGATGGGAGTTTGGTTTGGGTTGACAAACACCAGTCTCAGTGAACACCAATTATTTCTCTTGTTTTTGTTTTCAGAGTGAATCACATTCTAGAGAATCCCCAGAATAGCTTACACTGAGGTACACAGGATAACTAAAGCTTCTCTAAAGGCTTTTCTCTATATTTGTTCTGTTTTGTAAATCTACTCAACAATTCAGAGAAAATTCTGAGCATACTTTCTAGCTGCTTCAGTGAAAACAACATAGAGCACATAGCTATTTGCTAAGGCATCAAGGAAATAGTCATATGGAGTAGAATATTGACTCTGAATTTTCATTTTTTCTTTTTTATATACTTTTTAAAATTTTCTTTATTTTTAATATGTTTAATACAAATTACTACTGGGAATACCAAAATTTAGTATATTGAGTGTGGTTGGTCAGATAAAATACAGGGCACTCAGTTAAATTTACATGTGAGATAAATAGGAAATTTTTTTTCTGGCAATTACTATTTTATTTTTTTTTAATGTAGTTTATTGTCAAGTTGCTTTCCATATACTCCCAGTATTCATCCCAATAAGTGCCCTCCTCCATGACCATCACCCATTTTCCTCTCTCCCCTAACCCCCCCAACCTTCAGTTTGCTCTCAGTATTTAAGAGTCTCTTATGGTTTGCCTCCTTCCCTCTCCTTAACTGTCTTTTCCCCTTCCCTTCCCCCATGGTCCTATGTTAAGTTTCTTCTGATCAACTTATAAGTGAAAACATATGGTACCTGTCCTTCTCTGCCTGACTTATTTTGCTCAGGATAACACACTCAAGTTCCATCCACGTTGCTACACATGGCCAGATTTCATTCTTACTCATTGCCATGTAGTATTCCATTGTATAGATAAACCAAATCTTCTTGATCCATTTGTCAGCTGATGGACACTTAGGCTCTTTCCATGTTTTGGCTATTGTTGAAAGTGCTGCTATGAATATTGGAGTACATGAGCCCCTATGCATCAGCACTCTTGTATCCCTTGGGTAAATACAAATATTTAGTTTAAAATATTTGGTACATATTTATACTGAAAAATATCTATTTCTTATGTGAAATTCAAAAATTCAAAATTCAACTGGGCACCTGTATTTTTTTATTTTTATTTTAAAAAACCTTTTTAATGTTTATTTTTGAGAGAGAGACACACACATAGCATGAGCAGGGGAGGGGCAGAGAGAGAGGGAGACACAAAATCTGAAGCAGGCTCCAGCCTCTGAGCTGTCAGCACAGAACCTGATGTGGGGTTCAAACTCACAAATTGTGAGATCATGACTTAGGCTGAAGTTGGACACTTAACCGACTGAGCCACCCAGGCACCCCTGTTTTTTTTTTTAAGTTTATTTATTTATTTTGAGAAAGAAACAGAGCACATGAGCAGGGTAGGGGCAGAGGAAGAAGAAGGGAGAGAAAATTGAGAACCCCAGAAGGCTCTGCACTACCAGTCAAGAGTCCAACATGGGACTCAAACTCACAAACCATGAGATCATAACCCAAGCCAAAGTCAGAAACCTGATGCTCAACCAACTGAGCCACCCACGTGCCCCTGGGCATCTGTATATCTATTTCCTGTATCTGGTAAATTTAATTTGGAGGCCTTGAGGAGGATTGGGAATGTTCTCCTACCTCCTGTTTTGGGGGCTGATGGATTCATTTCTGTGGACTCCACTTTGAAGTGTAACTAAGTAACAGCTGAGCCTATGTATCTTAGGAAAAAAGGTGGAGACTTGAGGTAAATAGCCTCAACTTAACTCTGGTATTCACTATTCATTCGTGTGATCAGAGCGAAGCATTTGAGCGTCTTATATATCATTTTGTTTTTCCCCACTGGAACCATAGGAATAATAATACTCACCTCAGAATAATCTTCTCAGGATTAAACATATTGAAATCCTTGACATTCTCCTGTATAACAGCCATGGAATATATTTGAATTATTGTGTCCATCTTGTTGCTATAAAAATATGTGACCCAAATTTCTTTAAGTTCTATTTGCCTGTGGGTACAAATAGTACTACATTAATAATAATAGCTTGAATGTTATCAATTTCTTCCCCAACTGAATAGTAAAGCCAACCTACACTCTTGATTTTTTTCCTATTATTTTTGGAGGTCTCAGTGGGGTTTTCACATGTTTCTGCAAACTGTCCACTTCAATTTTTCCATTCCCAACCTACTTTTTTAAGATTTTGTATTTTTGAGAGCAATTTTTGGTTTACAACAAAGTTGAAAGGAAGGTACACAGATTTTCCATGTACCTCCTCCCCCCACATATGGATAACTCCTACCCCCATCCCATTATCAATACCCCTCACCAGAGTGGTACATTTTTACCAAGAATGAGCCTACATTAAAGCATCAATCCCGCCCAAAGTCCATTGTTTACCTTATGGTTCATTCTTGGTGTTCTACATTCTATGGGCTTGGAAAAATATAGAAGACATACTCCCATTGTTATAATACCATACAGAGTGTTTTTACTGCCCTAAATATTCTCTTTGTTCTGCCTATTCATCTGCCACCCCCACAGCCTCTGACTTTCTTGTTATCTCATAGTTTTGTCTTCTCCAGAATATCATAGAGTTGCAAAAATATGGTATGTAGCCTTTTCAGATTGACTTCTTTCACTTTGTAATACACATTTACATTTCTTCCAAGTCTTTTCATGATGTGATAGTTCATTTCTTTTTATTTTATTATTTATTTATTTATTTCATGTTTATTTATTTATTTTTGAGAGTGGGGAAAGAAACAGAGAGGCAGAGAGACAGAGAATCCCAAGCAGGCCTCACACTTTCAGCACAAAGCCCAGTTCAGGGCTCCAATTCCTGAACTGTGAGATCATGACTTGCGCCAAAATCAAGAGTTGGACACTTAACTGACTGAGCCACTCAGGCGCCCCCAGCTCATTTCTTTTTAGCACTGAATAATATTCTACTGTCTGGATGTATCACAGTTTCTTTGTCCATTCACCAACTGAAGTCCATCTTGGTTGCTTTCAACCTATGCTTTATCTGTTGTCCATGAGGCATTTTAACATGAGGCTGTCATTCTTTTTATTGAAGGTATTAGTTCCTGTGCTTCTCAAGCTTTGGGGAGGTGGGTACAAAAGTGTACTACATTTGCTACAGTACTCAGAACCCTAGTCAAACCATAGTCTGAGGACCAGCGATGACAATTCTTCTTTCTCCCCTGACATTTAGGATGTCTGACGTGCTAATGCTTCGGTGCCATATTTCACAGTTTTCTTTGTCAAACAGCTCTTTGTGGAAGCCAGACCTACTCGCATAAGCCTGTCCTACTCTCCTTCTTCCTTCTTTCTTTCTTTTCACTATGTAAAAGTGGAGTTTAGATCCTACTGAAGTTGCCCTGAAGTTAAGAAGATTAATTTAGAGTAAAGAACCACACAGCAAACTGCTTTCCCCATCCAGAATACTCTATTCCTTTGCCCATAACCATTTTACTCGTTCAGTGTTCAGTGAAAAGAATTTAATGTAGTATTCAATGTAGATGTAGAATGGGAGATAAAGAAGTGTATTTAAAACTCAGAATATCATGGTATTTGTCAAAGAGAAGCAGGAAAAATGGTTTGTTAAGATATGAAGCTTCAGAAATGACTTAGGGGAATATTGTGCAATAGTGACACTTGTGTGTTTGCTTTGATTTGTTTTGGGGTGAACATTAGAATCTGTTAATGCTCTGTTTTGCTTAGATCCTTTGGGTATAAAGTAATAAGACTTAATGAAGTGATATCCTGGGAAAATGCCAGAACTAGGAATCAAAAGAATGGTTTTCGTTAGGTCAAAATCCAAGGATATATGAATGACAAGAACACCGAGCTATGTCCCAACCAAACAGAACATTCAGGACATCTGAATGTACCTATTTCCTGTGACTGTTACTTTGCACATGTTAGTCTCATTTCTTAGAAAGGTCTTTTTCCCTTATTCTAAAATTATCTTATCCTTCCTATTAATCATCTTCCTTCTGTCCAAATGCCCTTTGTCTTCCTGACAAAGAGACTGACACTTTACAACCCATGTAACCTGCAAGCATTTCTCTATTGCATGTGCCACTCGCAATTTTAATGATTTCTTTGCAATGCATATTTCTCTCACCTCCCTGAAAGCAGGAGTCATCTCCTATCCGTTTTTGTGTTCTGAGCATCCCTTTAGTGCAGAGCTCAGTGCATGGTATATCTCAGTAAAAGCTTAGTGACTTGAACAAAGAAAGATCGATCAGTGGCTATAAAGTGAGAAGTGTACATGTAGAACTATTTCATTCCATCATGTACATTATTCTCAACTATTAAAAATGTTTAAAGCTTTAAGGAATTATAAAAAGGGCAATAGATATGTGAACAATATGATATGTTAGGAATTGAAAGATATTAATCTTCTGGTGCCTAGTTACTCATTCCAGCATTGATACATATCTTTTATTTTTTTATCATGTTTAGAGTCCAGATGGATTTTTATTAGTTCCCCAAAACAATGCAGCAGACTCAACTTGTATTTAAATCACTATAATTAGTTTAATCTTAAAATAAGACAAATGAAATTGCTAAATGGGCCTAGATATTTAGTCATGACATTTTAGTGCCCAATAAATTTAAATGAGAGAAGAAAGCAATATACCTCCCTATGATCTGATGAGTAACTTTCTGAGAGCAGCAGCTGATGTTACAGACTTTGCCTAGCCTTTTGGGTTCAAGCACGTTTACTTGATCTAGATAAGGTTTCATTTATAGAAAACTTAAATGGATTTTATGCCAAAAGCAAATACATTGTTTTGGTTCTAGATTAGAAGCCAGTTTGTCATGAATTATAGTTCGTCTGAAACTTTCTGTTCTTTCAGTGAGGATCCAGTCCAGAGGGTTTTCTAAGAAATCACTTGTCTTAAAAAAGCTGGAGGAATGAGATAATATATGAGTAATGAACATTTGTTAAGCATCTACACACCCAACGCTGTGATAGTTGCTTCACATTTAATCCCCACAGCATTCTATGAGATGGATGTGATTGCTATCCTCACTTTACATGGCTAGGAGCTATGAAAGGGGTCTGTATCCAGACCCTGTTCTCTTAAAGGGTATTTCAATTAGCTATAGAATGGGCTCACGTTGTTGTTAAAAGTTGTGATTAAAATTTACTGATCGAGTAAATTAAGATTACCCTGCATGAAGAACCCATGATTAGGTGTAAGTATTGATTGACTTTGAACCCTGAGCAAATGGATCTCCACCAAGACCACAGTCTATGTGGTTATTCATGTAGTGGCCACAAGGCAGCGTATGCTAAAGGCAAAGGAGCCAGTATGGCCTTTTCCCCATGGGTAAGTTACCTTTGACATGTGTTGGCTTGATTTAGAGTGATGTCTGGGCTTGGAATTTAACCTTGCTACATCCTTTCCAGTGTAAAAAGTTTGTCTTACGATAGCTCTCTTCTCTTTATGCATAATTGCGTCACTGTTTGGCAAATTCCACGAAAATAACATGGTTTTCAAAAGGCCATTTCCAGGGTGGGTACTAAAAAACACCATTATCATCTAACACAACGCAATTCAGTTACTTTTAAATGAGATTCTTTTATTGTAGCTCTTTCCTAAAATCTGCTGGAAAGCTCTGAAGAGCTTGAAGATGGATAGATCAAGAGCTTTAGCTCACAGCAAAGGGGAATTTGATCAACAACATAAAATTGAATAAAGAATGCAATCTGGAACCAACTGGCTGAAAATATAGTTTTCATCTACTTAAGATAATTATGCTAAATACACTCATTTAATTTAATAACTATATTATTATAACTATGGATTAAAAACATATGCCACAATAAAAGTGTGGGAGAAAACATTATAGAAACAGAGGAAATTGACTTATCATTTAATAAACTTCTAACAAGAAGAATTCATTTTAGGCACTATAGAAACTCAAGGATTTAGTGTAATCTCTTCAGCTTTTCTTTTTTTTCCATCCGAAGTACTTGTGTAGATCATTTCATATGAGCCTTTTGAGGCTTCATCTCTCCATGCATACTTTTATAAACTGGATAGGGGAGCAACTAAAAAATAATTATTATGAAAATATAAATGTCTATATATGTGTGTATGTATATTCAGTATTCTATCTGCAGAGTTTTAATATCTGTAATATCCCTTGAATATAGTCTTCCACCTTCATATATGAACATAATTTATTCATTCAGTGGATATTTTTTAAGAATCAAATGTATGTCAGGCATTATTCCAGGCACTTATGATTCATTAGTAAACACAATAGCCCTAAATCCCCTCACTGTGAAGCATACATTCTAGTGAAAGAAGAGAGGCAGCCAACAACATAATGAACTGGTCAATCACATGGTGTGTTCATACAGTCAACCCTTGAACAACACGGGTTTGAACTGCACGGGTCCTCTGATACCTGTTGTTGTTCTTGTTTTTTAAATAAACACAACATAATACTGTAAATGTATTTCTCTTCCTTATGACTTTCTAAATGACATTTTCTTTTCTCAGGTTTACTTTGTGATGAGAATACAGTATACGATACATAGAACATGCAAGATGTGTGTTAATCGACTGTTTATGTGATCAGCAGAACTTCTGGTCAACAGTGGGATATTAGTAGTTACAGTTTGGGAGAGTCAAAAGTTATACAAGGATTTTTGACTGCACGGAATGCCAGTGCCCGTAACCCTCATGTTATTTGAGCTCTAACTTCTATAAATACTATTGAAAAAAATAAAACCATTTGAAGAGGATTGGGATTGCTGGGAAAGATTAGAGTGAGGCCAGCATGGGCCCCATCGACATGGCAACATTTGAACAAGGACTTGAAGGAACAGAGCATTTGCCTTGTAGACCCCTGGAACAGAGGGTGGGACCCTGCAAGGGAGGGAACAGCCAGTGCAAAGGAGACCAGAGGCAGATGAACAGGGAGAATGACATCATCTGACTCAAGTTTTTAAAAGATTTACTTTGATTTTTGTGTTGCACATAGACTGTGTGTGTTGAGATGGGTGGAGTTTTTAGGTGTCCTAGAAGGGGGGATAGTAGCTCCTGTCAGAGAGATTACAGTGGATTCTGCATTTATTTTAAAATTTGAGCCTACTGGGTATCCTGAGAGATTGGATACTCGGTGGAAGGAAGAGAGGAAGCAGAGATTCTTCTGAGGTCTTTGGTCTGAGCAGCTGGAAGGGTGAGGCTGTCTCCAGCTAGCTCAGGGAAGACAGTGGGGGTCAGAATTAGGAGGGAGACAGTGGAGAGAGGATGAGGACTTCAGTTGCAGGCAGGATGAGTTTGAGATGTTCAGTCAGCATCTGAATGTCTGCTGGGTTATCATTGTTTCTTCCCATTAGGAAGAATAAGCCTTGGCACAAGATCACCCTTCCCCTCTCCCATCCATGACAGACCTTCCTGATCAAAAAGTCCTCCACTCATGCTAGCTTGATAGAACTCAGGCTCTTTCTTAACACATGGACCTACATAATCAATACTTCCTGACTGCACTTGAGAGTAAGATTGCTCCTAATGATATTCTTGCTAAGCTACAACTGAGAACAACCAGGTTCTTCAGCCAGATTCTTGTCTCATTACGGTAGCCAAATATTTCTTTTAAATATGTACTTTATCAATATCTACATGGGGACAGGCTGGGCATGAAACCCAGATTATTCCATTTGATCTTAGCATCTCCCCATGGAATAACTGGCTTTCTGCTGTTTCCAGGGATGGGAAAGAGAAATGGGATGTCCTAGAAATCTGTCTCATGCCTGCTTGACAGAGGATTTTTGTTGAACTTCCTTGTCGTGATAATCTTTTTTTCTTTGGCAATTTAAATTTGTTTCTTTTGTAAGGTGAAAGAGAGAACAGGCATTCTGGATTTTGCCAGTGATGAAGGCTCCTGATTTCCTAATAAGAAAGCCCTTCGATTGTTGGAAGGAGGAGGACAGAGATCTGATTCCCTTTTGCCAATTAAGTCTCGGAATCTTGCATGTTCTTCCTGTTCCTCCCACAGAGCAAATATGTTCTCTCTACCATGTACTAGAATTTAGCAAATGATAAGTAAGAGTTCACAGTGCATTTCTTCCCTGGCACCTAGACACCAGAGAGTAAGGTATTTAAAAAGAAATCATTGAAATAAAGTCTAGAGGACATGCTGTCACAATATATCACTCCTTCATTTCAAAAGGAGTTTATTAAGGGTGTCCAGACTTTTGTTCAGTTAGAGAAAAATGTTTTACCTTTCTTGGAGGGCAGCAATAATCCGTTTGGTAATAAGTGACAAGAAATATACGTACAATTCATGCTGGTTAGTAGATTATCTTTGTTTGTCTTGCTTGCGGCACATAAACACAGATGTCAGGAGAACCCCTTTGTCCATTAATCTGAGGATGGAAAGCTGCTGATGCAGCAGCTGGGGTGTCTATATCATCTGTCCACATGCTAGTTCTTTCCTGGTTTATAGAATAGGGTGTGTGGGTTTTTTTTTCTTGTCTGAGTATAAATCAATTGAAAGAGACCTTTAGAGCTATTTAGAATTCTAACCACTTGTGTTAAAACAAAACTCCTTTGATTATGGAATATTTCCATGAATCTGCTTATTTAGTAAAACCACAACTGTCTTCCTTTCCATTATTCTGAATTTGTGTGTCTGAAAGAAGGAGCAGGGTACCTAAAAATAGATGTCCAAGGAAGTCAGTCATTCCTTTAAAGACATTAATCATTTTACAAGTACCAAATGCATAAGGAGATTCTTTATTAGTAAGAGAACATTTTAAAAGAATTGGCAAATTAAAGCCTAGAAAAGCCAGCACACCTCCTCCTCAAGTTGCAGGCATGTCGACCTGTAGTGCTTCCCATCAAGGGTCACATGCACCGTAGAAAGTAAAAAGGCCACCCTGGCAATTGGGAAAACACTTGGGGACTTGCTGCCTATTAGCTTCTGTGGCTACCAACATTAATAGGGCAGAAGTGATAAGGCAATGGGCATGAAAACCGCTCTTAGGCTCAACAGTGAAGGGTAAAATAAAATCTTGTCCTTGCTTAACATCCTTCAGTTTGACGGCTTGCTTTCTACACATACCGCGGAGAGAAGATGGCCGAAAACAAGACATAACAGAGAAGTGTGAATTCGGTTCTATTACGTTTGAATTATAAGGCCACAGATGTCTCTATAAGCGTGGTGTAAGCCTGGGTAAATACCCTTCCAAAGAACTGGTGTCTTCCTTCTAAGTAACCCTGTTATAGAACCTTGCCCTGTTTTGTTCTTTGTTATTGTTGTAGTTGTTTTATTTGGTTTTGTTTTACAATTACCTTTACATCCTATAGACTATTTCCGTGGATAACCTCAGTGATGGGGATATTTCATCTTCTGAGGGTGGCTTCTGGAAGCTATTCAGTCATTTAAGGACAGTTAGTGGATGTGATATTTAAAAAAATGTTAAACTGGATAATAGTGATTTGGTCAAAATAACAGTGCTTCTCAAAATGGGATTCCCAGAATCCCATTGGGAATGAAGCAGCAACAGAATCAGTTGGGAATCAGGTGAGTCTCATCCTTAGCAGCTATGATTTGGTAAGTAAGGTAGTCTGAATATGTGCATTTTTAACAACTTTCCAGGTGATCCTGCTGCTGCTGGTCTAGGAAGCACATTTTGAGAAGTTTATTTATCTATTTTGAGAGAAAGGGAGCATGCATGCATGTAAGGGGCAGGGGCAAAGACATAAGGGAAGAGAAAATCCCAAGCAGGTTCTGCACTGTCAGTGCAGAGCCCGATGTGAGGCTCGAACCCATGAACCGAGGGATCATGACCTGAGCCAAAATCAAGAGTCAGACACTCAACTGACTGAGCCACCCAGGCACTTCTATCTGGATTTAATATTTTTTTAATGTTTCATTTATTTCTAGGAGAGAGAGAGAGACAGCGTGAGTAGGGGAGGGTCAGAGAGAGAGGGAGTCACAGACTGAAACAGGCTCCAGGCTCTGAGATGGCTGTCAGCACAGAGCCCGACGCGGGGCTCGAACCCACGAACCGCGAGAACATGACCTAAGCGAAAGTCGGACGCTTAACCGACTAAGCCACCCAGGCGCCCCTGGATTTCATTTTTAAGCTGGCTTTAAAAGCTGTTCCAGAGTTCCCCAAAGCCAGGATGAGTGGAAAAAGCTGTAACTTACCTGTGTGAAGCTCTGTAAATGCCTCCCCACCAGGGACATTGTGTGCCATGTCTGTGAGATACTAAGGTCTGTCTGCGCAAGAATCATTTCTGTCTTGGTAACAGTTGTGTAATGCATGCTTCAAACGGTGCATAGGACAGAGCAGACACTCTAAATTTATGCTGAGGACTGAACTCTAAATTCTTTGGCACAGAAGATCCTTCATGATCTGCCCATTTTACTTCCCCCTTCATCTCTTCCACATGATACCTTGGACCATCCAGCAATACTGATTTCACTTAGTTTCCTAAAAGTACTATGCTGTTTGTCACTGCCGCAGAACTAAAAGACCGTCTTATTTTTACTATTTGTTGCCAAATGTGGTGACCTTTAGGAAAATGAATTAGAATTGGTTAAGCCTGATCCTAGTAATTTGCTCTTAGGCCCTGAAGACAGTTGTTTAGTATTCTGTCTGTGTAGTCCAAATGAATTATTGGTGAGCAGAAATGGAAACTATTTTAGGTATAACAATGAAGCATTTGAAGACTATCTGAAGTGGTGGCAGTGGGAATAGTAACTGAAAGGCCAGTCACTTCTGTTTTCGTCGAATCAAACTTGAGGAAGGGGGTCGGAACACAAAGGATTTCTCTGACATTTTCTTGGCCCTCAAAGACCTTGGCATTCCACCCAAAAATCTGTATTTTCTTTAAACTGCTTGAATTGAATCCTTTTTAACTTGTTTTGGTTAGAAAGGAGAAAATACAGGTGTTTGATTTTGCAATTCTGAAATGTCAGCAACCAGTGGGAATCTTTCAGACTAAGGAGAATATACCTTGTTTTGTATTAGTAAGGGAGTGTGAATTAGAGTGCATTGCAATTGGAATAAAAGAGAAGTAAAATCATACTGAATATTACTATAAACCGATGTATTTTTTTGAGGGCTACTATGGTCTAACTGTTTACTTCCCCTCAAAATTCATATACTGTAATCCTGACCCCCAAAGGCCATGTTATCAGCAGATGGGGCCTTTCAGAGGTACTTAAGTCATGGGTGGATTTCATGAATGAGATTATTGCTTTAGAAGAGAGGCTGTGGAGTGATCCCTGGGCTTTCCACCATGTGAGGAAACAACGAGTAGGTGCCAGCTATGAACCCAAAAGAGGTCTCTCATCCAACCATGCTGGTTTCTTGATTTTCCACTTTCCACCCTCCAGTGCTGTGAGAAATAAATTCTGCTGTTTGTAAGCTTCCTCATCTATGGTGTTTTTTTATAGCAGCCAGAACACAGTAAGACAAGGAGAAGAATAGAGGCCTGACCATGGACACAGAATCAAGAGGACCTAGAAATCTGCTTTTATCTACATTGATGAAAGAACTGTGGCCAATTGAACGTTTTGCCCATCTATCAGAACTTTTGCGTGGCAAAGTGCAGATGGTATGTACAGAAAAAAGCAAAAGCACTATGAAAATGTATTTGTTAGCAGTATTCGTCAAAAGCAGTATTCGTCAAATAGAAATATCTGTTCTAGATATTTCACCTTGCCTAGTGGTTTAAGAATATAAACTCAGGGATTAGACGCATTGAATTCAAATTCTAGGTCTATCACTGAGGAACTCTGTGATCTTGGACACTGATATAACTCAACATACGTAAAATGAGGATGCTAATAATACTAACACAACAGAGATGTCTTGAGTATCTGACTGGATAATCAATGTAACCTTCTTAGCACAGAGTAATTGTTCAGTGCTCACAAGCTATTATTATTAACATATTGTTGCTATATGTCAGCAAGAAGAATGGATATTGACTTTCCAGGATGTCTTACCTTTTCTGAAAGTAGTTGTTTTTTTTCCAAAAGATCATCAGTTGCTTCTCCTCTTTCTAGTCAGGTGTATTGTAGAGACATATTTAATATCAGTAGCCTTTTTATTCCCTGGAAGAAGTACTGCAATCACAGGCTATTTCTTAAGGACCTGGTTTTCTTGAGTCAACTCTATATGATGACAGCTTATACTTACTTCACAATCCTTCAGTTCAGCTCACTGATTTAAAATTGATTCCATCCATCTTTGTGCATTCATGGGCGATGGGTCTGAATTTAGACCAAGTAGCAACAGATTTTTAACATGTAAATATAAAATACTGACATGCTAAGTGTTAGACAGAACGCTTCAAAAAGAAAACCTACCAGAAGTAGCTCAAAGTCATAAAAAAAAAAAAGCATTCTACTGCCCAGAATTTACTCTCACTGTAAAAT
The DNA here is from genome assembly GCF_003009895.1 of Hyaena hyaena. Classification (NCBI taxonomy): domain Eukaryota; kingdom Metazoa; phylum Chordata; class Mammalia; order Carnivora; family Hyaenidae; genus Hyaena; species Hyaena hyaena. The sequence continues at coordinate 396,896 of NW_024081752.1, forward strand.
GCACCATGATGTGTTATCATATTCCTGGGTTACAGGGCTGGTTCAATATTCGCAAATCAATCAATGTGATACATATCATCAACAAAAGAAAAGATAAAAACCATATGATTCTGTTGATAGATGCAGAAAAAGCATTTGACAAAATACAGCATCCCTTCTTAATAAAGACCCTCGAGAAAGTCGGGATAGAAGGAACTTACTTAAACATCATAAAAGCCATCTATGAGATGCCCTCAGCTAACATCATCCTCAACGGGGAAAAACGGAGTGCTTTCCCTCTGAGATCAGGAACATGACAGGGATGTCCACTCTCACCACTGTTGTTTAACATAGTGCTGGAAGTCCTAGCATCAGCCATCAGACAACAAAAGGAAATCAAAGGCATCAAAATCAGCAAAGAAGAAGTCAAACTTTCACTTTTCGCAGATGACATGATACTCTACATCGAAAACCCGACAGACTCCACCAGAAGCCTACTAGAACTGATCCAAGAATTCAGCCAAGTTGCAGGGTACAAAATCAACGTACAGAAATCGGTTGCATTTTTATACACCAATGATGAAGCAACAGAAAGAGAAATCAAGAAACTGATCCCATTCACAATTGCACAAAAAAACATAAAGTACCTAGGAATAAACCTAACCAAGGATACAAGAGATCTGTATGATGAAAACTATAGAAAACTTATGAAGGAAATTGAAGAAGACACAAAGAAATGGAAAAACATTCCATGCTCATGGATTGGAAGAATAAATATAGTTAAAATGTCGTTACTACCCAAAGCAATCTACACATTCAATGCAGTCCCAATCAAAATTGCACCAGCATTCTTCTCAAAACTAGAACAAACTATCCTAAAATTTGTATGGAACCACAAAAGACCCCGAATAGCCAAAGTAATATTGAAGAAGAAAACCAAAACGGGAGGCATCACCATCCCAGACGTTAGCCTCTACTACAAAGCTGTCGTCATCAAGACAGTATGGTATTGGCACAAAAACAGACACATAGACCAATGGAATAGAATTGAGAACTCAGAATTGAACCCAAAAGTGTCCAGCCAACTAATCTTTGACAAAGTAGGAAAGAGTATCCAATGGAAAAAAGACAGCCTCTTTAACAGATGGTGCCGGGAGAACTGGACAGCAACATGCAGAAGAATGAAACGAGATCATTTTCTCACACCATACACAAAAATAAACTCAAAATGGATAAAGGACCTGAACGTGAGACAGGAAACCATCAAAACCCTAGAGGAGAAAGCAGGAAACAACCTCCTTGACCTCCACCGCAGCAATTTCTTACTTGACACCCCCCCCCAAAGGAAAGGGAATCAAGAGCAAAAATGAACTATTGGGACCTCATCAAGATTAAAAGCTTCTGCATGGCAAAGGAAACAATCCATACAATTAATAGGAAACAGAATGGGAAAAGATAGTTGCAAATGACATATGAGATAAAGGGCTAGTATCCAAAATCTATAAGGAACTCACCAAACTCCATACCCAAAAAACAATCCAGTGTAGAAATTGGCAGAAGATATGAACAGACACTTCTCCAAAGAGGACATGCAGATGGCCAACGGACACATGAAACGATGCTCAGCATCCCTCATCATCAGGGAAATGCAGGTCAAAACCACACTGAGATACCACCACACGCCAGTCAGAGTGGCTAAAATGAGCAAATCAGAGGACTCTAGACGCTGGTGAGGATGTGAAGAAATGGGCACCCTCTTACACTGTTGGTGGGAATGTAAACTGGTGCAGGCCCTCTGGAAACCAATGTGGAGGTTCCTCAAAAAATTAACAATAGAACTCCCCTAATGACCCAGCAATATCACTGCTAGGAATTTACCAAAGGTATACAGGAGTGCAGATGCATAAGGGTACATGTACCCCAATGTTCATTGCAGCACTCTCAACAGTAGCCAAAACATGTCCATCAACTGATGAATGGGTCAAGAAGATGTGGTTTATCTATACAATGGAATACTACATGGCAATGAGAAAGAATGAAATCAGGCCATGTGTAGCAACATGGATGGACCTTGAGGGTGTTATGCTAGGCAAAATAAGTCAGGCAGAGAAGGACAAATACCATATGTTTGCACGTATAGGAGGATTAGGAGGACCTTAACAGAGGGCCGTGGGGGAGAAGAAGTGGGGAAAATAGTGGGGGAGAAGGAGAGAGGCAAACCATGAGAGACTCTTGAATGCTGAGAACAAACTGAGGAGTGATGGGGGTGGGGATGAGGGTTAGGAGGGTGATGGGCATGGAGGAGGGCACTTGTGGGTATGAGCACTGGGTGTTATATGGAAACCAACTTGACAATAAACTACTAAAAAAATAAAATAAAAAGTCATAAAAACTATCAGTGAGTTCAAAGTATTTGATGAATTCAAAGAAACAACAAGCAGTCACTATACGGGTAGCTGGAAGGATACTTGGGATAGTTGTGTTTCTGTCTGTCTGTCTGTCTGTCTCTTCCTCCCCCCCCCCCCCCCCCCCCCCCGCGGATTACTTTCTACTTGTGAATGCCTAAGGGTGGTTTCTGTACTTTAGTTTAAAATGTGGTACCCATTTGCTTTTGTTTATAGTCAAGTACCTTTCCAGAAGCAACTAAGGTACATGTAGCCCCACAACCCTGACCATTTCATCCCTTTGTATACATTGCCCAGTTTCAGAAAATTGGAATTGGTCATCTCTCCCATTTCAACCTCTAAGGGCGGCAATGGTGAGTCGTCTCCATCTGTGGGCAGTGAGGATGGCTCCAAGCTTCTGGATCCTGCTTTCCCTGTCTCCACCTTCTTTGGGCTATGCAGGGTCCCATACTGTTTGAAATGAGTGACTGTCCATTAAACTTTAAATCTGCACAAAGCTCTGGCAAAGAGACACTTGGTTTCCAGTGACCTCGTTTATTTTTTGCCTCCCTTCATGAAAATACCTCTTTGGTGTCCCATTACTTTTGATCGTCTAGTTTCTCCCAGCCAAACCAAACATTTCACTCCAGATATCAGGTCCTAAGCAAATGAGTATTGTGTATATTTGATGAAGGGGAGAGGAACCCTTAGTTAGCTCCTGATGACAAACACCGTATGGGCAGATTAAGTACTTCAAAGGAGCAGGATAGAAAGCAGGCTACTAATTCAAATCTTTATTCTTTATTAATGTTTTTAAAATTTATTTTGAGAGAGAAAGCATGAGCAGGGGAGGGACAGACAGAGAGGGAGAGAAAGCGAATCTCAAACAGGCTCCGCGCTGTCAGAGCACAGCCTGACACAGGGCTTGAATTCACAAACCATGAGATCATGACCTGAGCCAAAATCTAGAGTGGAACACTTAACGGACTGAGCCACCCAGGTACCCCATGATTCAAGTGTTTCTATGATACTTCTGTGTCTGCCAGTCCTGTGTAGTACAGAAGCCCAGGATTAGTGGGGCTACCCCTTTCTTTAGCCCAAGGGGATAATTTCAGAAACAAGAAATAAAAGACCGGCTGTTATTTTAGATGCTAACTATATGGCAACTTATGGAAAATAAAATAATATAAAATTAGAAGTAACTGTAGCTTTTCTGTAGTTGGTAGTGGGAAGCAGAAATGAAACTACTCAGTAAAGCCGGAATTCACTGTTTCTACAAATTTCTCAACCTTTTCTCTTCTGTATTTAATTGCTTGAATCTTCCTTCCTAACAATTTTTAGTTCTCCATTCTCTGTAGAAAGTTCAAGATTTCCCATTGCTATTTTTGTTTCTCTCCTTCATAGTTACACTTGATATTGCCTGTAAATTTCCCACTTCCATGCCCCCTACTTGACTCAATTGATAGGTCCTTTCCATACCATATGCTGCAGTGTGCTAAAACAATCTTAGATTTGAGAGTCAGGCAAATAACATTTCTTGTTTTACAAATATACATTCTAGACATTTAATGCCATGAACAGATGGACTAGCTGTGTGAGCGGCACATCATAAAGACAAAACACAGAGGTATGGAATTTTCTACTGTAATACCCTGAGACCTGCATAAAGAAAATCAAACTCATACTTTATGACCTGCAAAATCAAATATTGTACTGAATTGTCTTTTGTTATAAGTGGAAGGAGTTTGTATACCTGACCTATTACTGATGTTTTGCGCAACAAATGTAAATTTTATTTCTTCAAGTCTCACTTGGTTAATTTTTAGTATGTGCCTGCTGACAGCCCTTCTGATGCCATGTAATGACACGTGATCATTAATCCTCTGAGATAGGCTCTGGATCTCAATCAGTAGCAGTTAGGCACTTTTGACCATGACTTTGTCACATGACTCTGGAAAAGGTTTTCTTGGCTCTGCTCATATATTCCACCTGTCAGACTACTCCTATGTAACATCACACACCTGAAAGCTCTTAGAGAAGAAACCCTATCTGATCATGCCTTGAGGGGCTTAGATGAAGAAGCAGAAACTCTTAAGACTTTCTTAGAGGAGAGAGTATAGTCGGTTCATGAGGAGTTGGATGTGACACACTGAGAATGAGTGGTTCATTGGGATCTTAAGACAGATGAATATGAGAGAAGAGTTTATATATATAAAGGACGAGAAGGGAAGAGTGGTTGTTCATTGTTTCTTTAAAGATCACTTTCCCCTCTGTTCTTTGACTGAAGAACTCTGCTGTTGTTAAACACCAGATGCCCTGTGAAGGGCATGGATCATGATCTCTCTAAGCCAGTCCTGGTACTCCCATTCTTGTCAAATGCTGGATTAGGGATGGGCATGCAATCCTCTTTGTCCAATGTCATGCGGGAAAATGTCTGTTGAGGCGCTTATGGAAAATATTTTCCTCTCTGATTAAGGAAATAAAAAAGGCTACAGCGGTAAAATCAGTCTTCCTCTGTCTTTGGCTTTGAAGGGACTTGCATATGTTTGAAGCTGCTATTGCTTTCTTGCTTGAGAGATATCCCAAACACACTTGATAATGATGGAGGAGTATGGAAGGAACCTCAGTTTTCAAAGACATCATTGATCTGCTGCACCAATCTAGAATCACTTACCAAGTGATATATTAAAATTGATTTCGCCTATATAGGGATAAAGGAGAAAAATCCACATTAATATTAAGATCTTCCTTTACTCTCCATCTATACAAAACTTGCTCTTGCTTCAGGATCTAGGTTAAGTTCTACTTCCTCTGGGATCATTTTTCAACCATTCCAGACTAATTTGATAATTTTCCTTAGATGAATGGAGGTTTATTGCTTGGGCATTTAATCCCATGTTTATATGATCTATTGCATCTTCAGTGGAATTGTATAATCTTTAGGGGATAGGGCTTTCAACCTAACTCACCTTGTTTTATATTTATTAGAGCTTTTATCTGTGTGTAAGCTATCCATTAGGACCTCAATAAACATAACTTTAATAGCAAACAATTACTGAGCCCATATTCTGTGCCAGGTCATCTTGCTGAATGTTTTGTTACAGCTAATCCTCATTAATCCTCCTGCATTGTAGCAGTTAATCCTCATGACTATACTGCAGAAAGTGCTGGTATATTCCACAGTGCTCTCCTAAGTTACGTGCTCATTAAATGCTGCCATGGCATTCTGTACTTTTCCTTCATAGCACTCATAGTTTCAATGAAAAAACAAAGAAGCTTAGCATGCATTTAGTTGCTTATTGTCCATTTCTCCCCAGGCTAAGTCCACGAGGGCAGGGATAATTTCTGTCATATATCCCAGGCCATGGAACAGGCCTTGTGTCCTTGTGCGTAGTAGACTTAAACATTTATAGAATAGGAGACATAGGCTGCATAACATCTGGCTCAAGTTCATATCCCTGGGGCTGGAGTTCACCCTCATGCTAGGTTGTCTTTCTCTAGGGTCCCTGCCCATAATACCTGTACCATATTGTTTTCTGCTGATTTGAGTTGCTTCAAACTCTGTTTGAGACTCTGAGTTTACCATCCCATTTTTAACAGCTAATGAGAAGATTTCAGGCTCATGATGTAAGCAGCTAAGAATGATGATGGTAATGATGATATCACTATGATTTATAGAGCACCCCATTTCTGGGGATAATGCTTCCAACCCTTAAATTAGTATGGCAAGTTGGTTTTATTGCCTACTCATAAAGGAAATCAATGCTCAAAGAGGCTACGAAATACGACGGGGAATACATAGCTGACAAGCCCTGGAGATAAACTATCAACTCAGGTCTACCTGAAAGCAAAATCCAGGGTCATTGCACTTTGCCATATTGCAGCTGTCATTCATCAGACACCCATTATGTACCAGGAGCTCTTTCAGGTACTTCTTCAGTCATCAAAATAATCCCCTAAAGGAATTGACCCTTGAACAATTTGAGGGTTGGAGCATTGATCCCTCACCAACCCCAGTCAAAAGATTTGTATATAACTTTTGACTCTCTAAAAATTTAGCTACTAATAGTCTACGTTTGACTGGAAGCCTTACCAATAACATAAGCAATTAATAAATGCATATTTTTATCCTATATGTATACACACATGTATATATATATTCTTACAATAAAGTAAGTTAGAGAAAATGAAATGTTATTAAGAACATCTTAAGAAAAAGAAAATACATTTACAGTGCTGTATGTATTACTGAAAAAAATCCATATAGGAGTAGATCCGTGCAGTTCAGATCCCTGTCATTCAAGAGCCAACTGTATTATCGGAGTAAGTAAGGTAACAGTGGTTACATGTGAATGAATTTGAAAGCAAGTCAAGAAGTAGGTTATATAGTCCGGCTGAACTTTCTAAAAACATGTCAAATTTTCATGGGAGTGTTGGAACATATTACACAGAAATTTTAGGTTTATATTTAATCCATACACTGGAGCTAGCAGGAGGGCAGAGGACTTGAATAAGAAGGAAGATGAGGTAACTGCACGGCCAAATCATATTTTGCAGGTATGGGCAAACTAGTTGCAGGCAGCCTCAAAGGGCCAGACAATGATGGGATGTATAGAAGCTTCAAGTTTAAAGCAGATGCATCAATCTGGAGTTTAGTCATTTCTAAGGACATTTAACTCTTAAAAAAAAGCCAATTTGGGAGAAATTAAATCTATGTCTCTGGTGCCATTGGAACAAAAGAGTTGAAATCGAAAATCAAAGATTAGCTGCTTTCTTTTAAGCTACAGTGTCTAACTCAGCATCATTGGCCAAGCTATGGTCTCACTTTCCAACCTCTTCCCACCAGACATCTGCTCTTGGAGATTTAATTGCATCTGTCACTTCAGTAATCATGTGCATGTGTGTTTTCCAAAGGGATGAGCTGTAGACTTTCAGTTTGGGGTTGGGTGGTATGATACACAGCTGCTGTAATGCTAACAGGAGCATTTCATCTAACTCCTGTAACTACTCTGTTAGTGATAGGCTAATGACCACTGCCAGATATACTTCTCTCTCTAAATGTTCCATCATGAAACCAAGGAAGACAACACAAAATTAGCAGATGCTGAGAGCTAAAGAATTCACTCCTCCAGGAGGAAATCCTGAGGGGGTGGAGAAGCAAAATTGATTATTTCTAACAGACTACTTGCTTCCTCTTACTTATTTTTATTTTATGCTTATTCACATTGAAGAATGTTTTGAATTAGGAAGAGGATTGAGATGTACAATGAGAAATGCTGAAAAGGACAGAGCTTATTTAGCCTGAAAACGGAAGTCAAAAAGCCAATAGACAAACACCTTGGTTCTGTAAATAACACAATTTCCACATCCATCCAGTCAGCATTTTTAAACAACCTACATAGATGTATGCATCCTAAAATGCCAAACCCAAATTATATTCAGCATACAAAACTATTTTTCCCATTGTTCTAAATGCCATGGTTCTGGAAACAGTATAATATCACTCTGTGAGATGATGGACCACAGAAGACCTTCTACTTTCCAATAGGCTAAAAGTTAGTAGACTATGTCAGCAGAACTTCAAGGTTTTTCTCCAGAAACAAGACAAGGACTGGTTGTTTCACAGTTTCTATTTATTTTCAATAATTGCATCCCAAGTTAGATCATTAACTGCCAGGTGACATACCAAACTGTGTAATTCTGATAGAGATTCCAAATTTGAGGGTAGTTCTTAGTCAATCAAAGGTAAGTAACACAAGAAATATCATAGAATATTCTTAGAACTGAAGAAAAAGAGACATTTTCCCCCCAACTTGCCAACATGACATACCCTGCATGGTAAACAAGACGCTTGGTATAGATTGGAGCCCAGGATTACATTCAGATATATACAGCACATACTTGCAAGACTTATTAAAAGGAAATACAAGACGCCTCCCATAATAGATCCCCTTTTTACAGGAATTTTTAGTGTCCTGTCGTTCTCCTCCTCCATATTACTCTTATCAAAACTGCAAATACATAATTCATTTTGTAATTAGCTGTTACTGTCAGACCCCCTGTCATGTTCATGCCTATATGTATAATATCTAGCATCATGGTTTGTATTTCACAGATGTTCTAAATATTGGTTGAATAATTAAATAAAGGAGTGAATGAGTGAGTACCTTTCTCTATTTATAGACCACATTGATCATATGTAGTGTCTTGTCATGAGCCATTCTTGAAGCATGATTAAACACACTGAAGAAAGATGTTGTTTGGATAGCTTAATAAAATGATCAGTTTCACTCTAGAAGGCAAAAAATTGACTTTGTGGTGCTAGGCTTATAATTCTATAATGTTGCATATATCATTGAACCCAATAACTTATCTCTCTCCCTTTTCTCTCTCTCTCACTCTCCTCTTCCCTCTCTCCCTTCCTCCCCCACCCTACACCTACACAGTTAAGTCTGTGTGGTACAACCATGATAATTGTCCTTAGTGATTCCCTTTCAGTCCCCAAACCTCACTCTGAAAAAAAAAAAAAAAAACAGGAACCCCATTCTGAATGAGCAGCTGGTGGCATGGTGAATGTGATTTAGAGTCGAGATTCTCAAAATCTGGCTTGTACTGTACTGAATAGCTCAACGAGGCACAATATATCTTATTTCAAAGAAACTTGCATTCAGGTGTGAATGACTAGATAAATAACCATTAGGTGACCTCACTTGTGGGAAAGATCAATGGTCTTAAAAACGACAAAAATTAAAATATGGAGAACAACTCTTTAAGTATGCCCTTGGCAGAAATAGGGAACTCTGAATTACCCTCCTTCCTGTGACTCAACTTGCCATATCAACTGTGTGCTTCCTCTTATCTTTGTTTTTAGATGAAGTCTTCCAATATTCAAGGTTTTTAAGGATCACATTTTGTTTGATTGAACATCTTTTACAATCATATAAATGCTTCCATTGTCTGTAGTTTTCTCTCTGGCTGACTTAATGCTGTTGAGAGAAACCTCCCTACTCTCTGTAAGGGATAACATAAAAAACACGCTGCTCGGTATATAAACACCTCACAAAAGCCAACCTAAGAAATCCATCTGAAAAATAGCAAAAAGTCACATACTTGGAACACATTTTTAAAGGCTGTTTTGTGTATGTTCTTAAGAACTGTGTAAGAAATGTAGGAAGAAAATTCTTAGAATTTAAGAATTACTCATTATCTTTCTTTAAGAATTTAAAATGGATTCTCACTGAAAAATGGAGTAAAATAATATTCATTTCATGGTGCTGTTGTGGAGAATAATTAAGACTGTGTGTAAGGGCTTCTCACAGAATCTAAGCTACAGCAGGTGTTCAAAATATGGCAGTTGAATTTGCATTTAAATAAATATATTGCCTTTGTGCCATGTATAGAAGGTGGAAAAATGATAAAAATGGAGGCTTCAGAAAATTTTCTTAGTGGAATTTTGAAGCTACTTTATAAATGAACTAATAAATCAAGGGTAGTATCATAGAGTTTTGTCAATATTTAATATAGGATCAAATGTCATCATAATGTGCTGACTCCTGGTGATAGACTTTATGGTAAAATGAAACCTATGGGCTATTGAAACACAGCATGGAAATATTTTCATAACGAAACTATTTTCTTTAAGATATTTAATATAATGATACATATGTAACAGCATGGAAGTTGTTATATAACAATTCTTTTTCAATGATAACAATAATCTAATAAACTGAAATAATAGGAAACGTAAGAGTGATCAGTAACCAGAACTGTGAGAGACACACTAAAAAGAATTCAAAACCTGTTTTAAGTGGCGGCACCAAATAATAAAAAGAGGCCAATTCTTCCCAAATTGAATGATAAATTAAATGTACTTCCAATAAAAATCTCAATAAACTCTTTTTCTGGAACTTGGTAAATTTTTGAAACACTAATCATAAAACATAGGTGTGAAAATAGCTATTTGGAAATAGCTAAGAAAAGTGCAGACTGAAAATGTACTCAAGAGGAAATTAATTTCACTGGAAATTAAATATATATTGTAGAGTCATCATCTAAACCAGAGAAAGTGGGAGTTTAAGTTGGCACGAGTGTGTTTTCTACTGTCCTTTTCTTTCGGTGGGAATGCTTAGTATAGATACATTTACTGTTAATACATTTTACAGTAGATATTTTCTATTGTAAAGTATATTTTTAAATTTAAAATCAATTCTGTGATGAAATTTGTTAAAATGTTACTAATTTCAGTGCTAATCAATCATTTATTTGCACCATGACCATCTTTCTTGGAGCTTACTTTGTTTTTCAACACTTACTTGATAAGAATATATGTCCATATATTTTTGTTTTGTTTTGTTTTGTTTTTTTGTTTTTTTCAAAGAAAAAGCCTTTTAGTTTTATTTACATATATATACATAGATATATGTACATATATATGTACACACATATATAAAGTGATAAAATATATATACATATATGAAGTGATAAAATATATGTTGTTTTTTTTTATATTTTCTAGCTGTTGGTTACTATTGACGGCATAATATGACCTTTCAAAACTTCAGTTTTCTTACCTATTAAATGCAGATAACAATAGTAACAACATCACAGAATTATTGTTAAGATTAAGTGAAATTACTCATGTAAATGGTTTACCGTGGAGCAAATCAACAATCAATAACTGTTAGGAAATAATACTGACGGTGCTAATAGCGGCAACAGCTCAAAGACTATCCTTTCTCCATTGAATTTAATTTGAACCTTTGTTGGAAATTAACCCTTTTAGTGTGAGTCTATTCCTGGTTTTTCTTTACTTTTCTTTTTTTTTTTTTTAATGTTTATTTATTTTTTGAGAGAGAGAGACCAGAGCATGAGCAGGGGAGGGGCAGAGAGAGAGGGAGACACAGAATTCGAAGCAGGTTCCAGGCTATGATCTGTCAGCACAGAGCCCAATGTGGGGCTCAAACACTCAAGTGAGATCATGACCTGAGCCGAAGTCAGATGCTCAACCGACTGAGCCACCCAGATGCCTTTATTCCTGGTTTTTCTGTTCTATTCTATTTTTCTATTCTATTCCAATCTATATGTCTCATCTTTTACCAATGCTGTACTGTCACTTATGGGCAAACTTTCATATCAGGTAGATTGAAATTCCATTTTTGTCCTCTTTCAAAGCTGATTTGGCTATTCTAGTTTATCTATCTATATAATTTCACAAGCCTGCCACTTCCCTCAGGATAAAAAATTTTTCACTTTTCTTCCCCTAACCGCAGTGGTTTTTGTCCTATGCCCTGGGGATGATAGGGCTTGCTGTTCTTTAAGGAAAATGAACCTAGGTGGGGCTTTTAACCTCCCCTCCCCAGCAGAGCAGCTGGCATGCCCCTCAGCCAGCCTGCACCACCAACCAGGGGAGGCTTTCTCCAGTCTTCCACTACAATTGCCCAGTCTTTCTTTTGACTATCTAGTAAACCTCTGTTCTGTTGAGTCTGAGCAGGTGCAAACTCTCCTTGTGTCTGAGGCTTGTTGGAGTTCCAGATGCTCATAATAGCCTGTTCTCAGCCTTTTGGAAGTAGTTAAAAGATTTTAGCTGAATTCCTCTTGCTCACTTTTATAATGGCTTTGTCTTCTTGCCATGCTTTGCCCTGGTTGAGCCAGTGCTTGTGTTCTGTCTCTCCTTGGAGGCACCTGTCTTTACAGAGACTTGAGGGTTTCTGATTACTTTGGCCATCAATTATTTTTAAAAATTATGATCTTATATATTATATGCTTTCACATGATGTTAAGGGGGGAATAATGCTGTTTCCAGATTTCTACACCTGAAACCAAAGCTCGAAGTCCCTGGTGATGTTCTGTCTTATGTAGGCTTATCAGCCTTTCTAATCCATCCAGTCTCCTTCTGATTTTGTTGTCTTTTCAACTTAGTCTTTTTTCTACATGTGACTGACTGCATTAATTTCTAGTGGTCCCATCTCACTTTATTGTAGTGAGTTAGTCAAATAATGTTATGAATCAGGAATTAGGCCCTTTTCTGCAGCGTATTCTTTATTCAATTCATCTGAGTTCTCCCTTCCTTTGTTCTGCTCATTTTTTATGATTCTTTCTTGACCTTGGATGAAGTGAGATTTCATTAGCTCAGCATTTGTACCCTATAGGATATACTGTTTGACCCTAGACCAGCTTTCTGTTTGGTTTCATGGCTAGGTCAGTGGAAGTAGGTGTTGTGCACAGTAGCCCATTTAATTCCAAGTATCTAGCACGCTTCTGAGGCAATGAGATGGCCTTTCCTTCTATTTAGCTCTCTCATATGCTGAACTATGAAAACACACACTTTTAGCATATACGCATATATTAAATAGCATGATTTTTATTATGCCCAGTGGCCAGAGCTCTTATTCATACACCACTATCTTCCATCCCCAGGGAGCATTGTTTTTACTGTGAATTAGCCTTACTCTACTTAGGTTATCTTATTTTCTACAGTTCATTCTCTCTCTCTCATTCTCTCTCCATAAAGAATATTTTTAAATAAGTTAGAAAGATAAGCATATTACTTTGTTCCCCTCAAGAGCAATTTCTTGAGAAAACATATACCCTAGTTTTTTTGTTTTTGTTTTTGTTTTATCTTGCTACCCTCTCTTTCAGGAGGAGTAGCCTGTATATATCATGAATTAGAATCTACATTTTTTTTTTTTTTACAATTCAGCTTGAATTACTTATTGGTAAGTGAAAATTCTTCCTTCCCTTACTCCCTCCCTTTATCCTTTCCTTCCTTTTTTTGTGAATGGAAGTCAGAACCTGATTTTTAAATATTTATTTATTTATTTTGAGAGAGAGAGAGCAAGTGAACAGGGACAGGCATAGAGAGGAGAGAGAGAATCCCAAGCAGGCTCCATGCTGATAAGACAGAGCCTGACATGGGGCTTGATGTTATGAATCCTGAGATCACAGCCTGAGCTGAATTCAGGAGTTGGACGCTTAACCCCTTGAGTTTACAGGAACCCTGAGAAACTATTCTAAAGTATAAATTGTATGTGTTATTTAAAAAATGAGGTGAAATTGTAAGTTGGATTGAAATGAGATATTAAATTTGGCAAAGACCTATGACCTTAGAACCCTCAACATTTGAATCCTTGAAGGGTTACCTAATGTAAGGTTTCTAATGGAAATAGGAACAGGGAATGTTCGAGAAATATTTGTAATCTTTGTAAGTTTTAAAACTACAATTATCAATGCAATTGCAATTGGTACTGTTTTCTTGATTTCTTGTTCTGATGATTTGTTGTTTGTACATAGAAATGCAGCTGATTTTTATATATTGATTTTGTATTCTGCAACTTTCTGAATTTGTGTTTTCCTTCTAATAGTTTTTGGGTAGAGTCTTCAGGGTTTTCTGTATACAGTATCATTTCATCTGCAAATAAAGACAGTTTTACTTCTTCATTTCTGATTTGGATGCCTAATATTTCTTTGGCCTATCTAATTGCTCCAGGCTAAGTAAATAGGACTTTTTCACAGGAAGCCGTGTGCTGCCTGCGAGCCTGTACCAGAGCAGCAAGGGAGTGCAGGGACTGCGGGTATGTGCCTGTGATGGGAAGATAGAAGAGTGAAAAAACGAGCCTCTATCTGGGAGAATCCCAGCAGATGGATCTTTAAGGTTAGTAAATGGATCTCTTTTAGAAACAGTGAAGGCACTTTTCAAACTACTGCTTTGGCACTGGGCCCTGAAGCAAGTGACTCTGTGTACAAGCCCCTTAATGGTCGTACCTCTGTTCCCCACAGCCATTTGGGTCTCCTGGATGGAAGCCCCACTGTTTTTCAGAGCTAGATATTTTGGAGGCTCCTGTCTCCAGCGCAGGCCCCACGTGTTGGGGTGCCTGCCGTGAGGCACAGACCCCTTGCTCCTCAGGAAGAGACTCCTATGTTGTGAGACCCCGCACGATGATAGGTCACTGCAGCAAAGGTGGCGTTTTTGGCGAAACCCTGATTCTGCCTCCCCTACTCCTCTTGATGTGACCCTTTTACCCATTGTGGTGGAGGGACTGTTCAGCTAGCTTTGAGGTCTGTTTCAGAGGGAATTGTTCCATATGTAGGTAGCTGTATATTTAATGCGCCTGTGAGAGGAGGGGAGTTCAGGATCTTCCTCTGCCTTCATCTTGCACCTCCCCACCCACAATAAAGTTCTTTAATGTTGTATTATTATAGCAAGTGAAAACTCTTTCCTTTTTGTTGCTTTCATAAGAAATGGTCTCTAGTTAAAATTTATTCTGTATTGGAACTTTTCCTTGAGTACTTTCCCGATGGTAGTTATTTGTATTGTTTGTCAGAATTAACTTTATGCAGAATGCGTTTTTTTCTCCTAATATGTCAGCAAACATCTCTCCATAGAAGATGATCTTACTTTCTGCGGTTTACATCAGACTTGGCAACAGGGACTTTCTTCCTTCTTCAGGTAGAGATAAAAAACTATTATGGTGTATAAATTGATAAACTGATCAAAAGCTATTGTGGTATACATAGAAAACTCCTTGTTAACTGGTAATGCTTTGGATTATACTATTTTGCAGAAGTTGAATATTTGCTCAAGTTCACACTGATCATTAATAGTGGTATTTTTCTTTATTTGAGAGACTGAGCTTCATTTAGTTAAACCATGATAAGGTCTACTTTCTGTTCAGTCTTTCCACATAACTCCCATTTTATTTGAAATTGCCTGTGTGTATCATCAAAGAAGCACATTTATATTTATCCCCTAAAAATAACAGTTCCAGAAGGGAAATAACTATCTTGGGTCTATGATATTTCTCCCATTTAAAGAAGAAATGATTCTTTTGCAATGACTGCTATAAAGTATTCTAACTACTGAAGCCTAGAAGACATGTTACATTGATAAATAGAATGGAGAATCATAATTTCAACTGAACTCACCTTGTCCTCAGTCATAAGAGACCTGCTTAGCTACTGCATCTAAGCCATAGGAATCTCTTCATTATATTAAACCTTGCTTGCATACCTTGAAGATGTGAAACAATGATTCTAAGATACGCTTCTCAAATATAACAGACACAGAACTATTATTAGCACAACCATGAAATTGGAAATGAACATATGGCTCAGAAATTAGTTATAAGGACAATTACATTTTTACCATCAACACTTAGATACCAGCCTTTTCTGTTAATGCCGTAGTAGATATTACACACATATTTTAATAACTAGAGTTTAAACATAATCTCATCTTAAATTCTGTCTGAAATAATAATATCAAAATCATATAGCATTAAAAATTGTCATAAATACAAAAAGTATTCTATTTCATTGTTCACTTAATATGCCTACATTTGATTTTTCAGTATAACTGAAAATAGTACATAGAAGCAAATTATAATATTTTCACATGTTTTTTTCTTTAAATAATCACAATTGTGCCATTTAATTTGATTAGTTAAATTTTTAGCTAGAAAGTAAATTTTTAGCAGTGACCAAACACACACACACACACACACACACACACACACACACACACACACGTCTCAGTATTTGTAGAACTGAAAGAATGGGGAAGTGTAACTTCTATTCTAACTTCTGGACCATAGATGGACTGACTGAATTCAACTTCCCCAAGCCTCCAGTCTCTTATTTGAAAATGAGAGATTTGGATCACATAGTCTCTAAACACAGTTTTTGCATTAACAGTTTGAACTAAAACAACTGTCAAATTTTTACTCAGTAGCAATTGAAATGAAAAGGACCTTTCCTCATATCAGACATTGCTATTTGAATTTGATTTGGTAATGATTCAACATTATTAGGAAGTAACATGTCCCCACCTGAACTTTTAGATAAAATGTGACTGTGTCTTAGAACATAATTAGATTAGAATCAAATCAGATTAGCTCTTGCTTGGTAAAGACTGAATGCAATGAATGTCATCACTGCAGTAGAATTATGCTTGGTAACAAATGGCCAAACTGTTGGACTATACGGCCACAAGTGGATAATAGCATGGAGCTAGTCAAGAGAGCACCAGTGGACCAGTCTCCAAGAGTTGACTCTGGAAAAATCAATGAGGTGAGAGTGGTTTAACCTGACTTAAATACTTTTTTCTTAATTCTACTTACTCACCTTCAAATTTAAGGCAAGGAATGGTCAATATTCTTGGAGAATTGGTAAGAAAAAGATTATTGCTGGAAAATTTTCCCGTGATGCTATTGTGACTGATCAAAATTTTCCATGGAAGGGTATTTAATCCTGGGTAATCTCATAGCATATTATTATTACCTTTCTTCTCTAGCTCTCATTTCTTTAATCAACAATCATACATGTGTGGAATTAGGCATTCAAGGAGAGAGAAGATGAGGTCCTCACTTTGACAGGTTGTACTTTAGATGAGAAGATACTTGATAAACTAATTTGCAATCAGGAATCTCGCATAAGACAGTGAAGGCAAATCACCAACGCACACATAATGCCCATGTACCTGACTTGTTAATTATGATGTTCTAACTGTTTGTGCACAATAAGTTCATACTTGTTATAATTTGGTGTCTACACAGTGATGGATTTGCTAGAAGCAGCTATTACTGGTTTCCCAGAGAAAGAAGCCATTGTAAATTTAGTTTTGACAAAATGTGCTCAGTAAATATGTTCTTTCATGGGGCTTTTGCATAGAAACTAATGGTGTTTATTTTTTGATTCAACAAATATTGATAGATTAGGGAGTACATATTATATACTAGACATTTTAATAAGAACTGGGTATTGAGCATAGCTTTTCCTCATAAACATGGGTATGTGATGCTGATGCTCTACAGCCTGTCAGTTTTGAAGATCAGATGAGATCTGTAGTTTCCATACTTGAATTCAATCTCTTGAATGAAGCTGTCTCTTACTCACTAACCCCCTTGTGACTTCAGGGTGTCTGGCCAATGACGTATGCCCACAGCATACATGGAATAATTAGTATCTGGGTCCACCAACTATCTCAGAGCTCTTCAAAGACCTCAGATTGTTAGGGTGGATAGTGGAAAACAAGGAAAGTAAGTAGAATTTTGTGTGAGCTTTGAAGGAAAGATTTAGATTGTTGAAAACATGGAGGAGAGGTACTCTATGGAAGCCATGCTGCTTAAATAAGGAAAGCAGTGCAAATGCACTGAGGAGACAACTGAGATGAGTAGAAAAAGAGTCCAAGTAGTGAGAAATATCAGATTTTCAAGTTTGCAGCATGTTTTATTGTCCTCTACTTCTTTCTTAAACATTGTATCAAGCAAAGAATTCACCACAGAGAGGATTTATAATGCTGGCTTCATTCAGATAAACCTTGGCTCAGGTAAACTATAACTTTTACTAAGGAGCTGATATATTTCAACAGTCAGTGACTGTTTCTCAAACAACTCTACCTGGTGAATTGGTCAAATTAAAAAGAGATTACAAAACTTTAAAGTACCTTTCTGATTCTTGGAAAGTCTTCAAAATTACTCTTGTGAAAGTGAAAGTGATGAGGTTGACATACACTAACATGCTGACATTTCTGACTTGGCTTCTTTGTGAGACTCCGTAAATCATTACAATTAGGTACTTAAAATCTGACAATAATCTTAGGCAACTACTATATTTGTTCAGTGTTACTGAGCTTTAAGTCACTATGTTTAAAATGGACTAGGTCTAAATATCCCCACACCCAACCTTATGCTTGTTTCATTACTTACTGTTGACCATTATTTTACTTTACTTTCAATTAAGGAGTAATACTTTCACTTTTAAGCACTAATTTTTCAACTTTTTGAATAGCTAAGATATCTATGAGGCTAAAATTACATATATGTATTGAGCATATATATGTGTATGTGTATATGTATGTGTATACATGTGCGTGTGTGTGTCTTTGCTAGAAAAAACTTTTTCTCCTTTCAGTACCTTTGGCTGACCTCCACGTTTCCCTCCACAGTGCCCTCCCACTGTCAGCAAACACTGTAATCACAATTTTATATACTTTCAAGTATTTGTGTACATCTACAAGTTACAATACATATTAGCTTTCATTCACTTTTTATCCAAAAGGGTAGTATACACATCACCCTGCCCTGCACTTTCCTGTTTTTCACGTCAAACATATTTTGAAGTTGTTTTTCTACTGTTACCTAAGAGTTTCCTTGGCCCTCATCCATTTTTATCTTTTTTTTTGAAAAAAGGTTATTTGTGGTATTTCTTATTTTGAACCATTTTGAGGGGGTAGGAGATGTATGACTGACTACAGGTTCAAGCAGTAAAGATCCAAAACCTTGTCATAACCATCATGGGATGGCTGTTATCTTACTGTGATCAAATAAGGATTTATTATGGTTTGATTATCATTTCCAGTGTTCAGAATTTCCTGCCAGGGTGTTCTAAGGTGACTTTGAAATCAGTGATCCATTAAACTCTTGAATTCTAGACCATCTGTTAATTCTGAGGTAAAAAGTGATTTTACACAATATCCTGAGTTCATATCCCTTTCCTCCCTCCCACTGATGTGAACGGAAAGTGCATCTATATTATTCCAAAGATTTCTCCCATCCTATTCTTTAAACCAGTGTTACCCAGAAAGCTTATTACATCAGTACTTCACATTTTTATATTTGACACTGAAAGTGTTCACTTATCTACAGAGTGAAGTAGATATAATTTAGCTTTTTTTATTTTTAATGGGATGGTCTTCCTATGTATTTTAGTTGTTAGGAACTCTGGTTAGTAAAGTGTAAACAAATACTAATGGATATTATTGAGGCAGATAGGCCTGAGCTTGTCACTTCCTGCAGATGGTAACACTTTCCCTTCTTCTAGTAGTGGCTCCCGCTGATCTTCTGTGTCACTTCTTTTCTGTTGATAAAGATTCTTGTCATGTCTATAACTCTTGTTTCCTGTCTCTCACCCCTTTGGCATTTCACTGCTATATTTCATTTTCTGACTACTGGGAATTTAGTTTTCCTTTCTTCTTGCCTCTTCCATCTAGTGCTTTTTGGCTTTGGCATAGGCAGGACTTGGTGCTAACAGCTTGGCCACAGTGCATTATTAGTGCTATTTGACAAAACTGTCCAGTTCATTGCATTCAAAGCATTTGGTACCTTGTATTTGGGACAATCTCTTTGGGGTTATGTGGGATCAAGTAACTAGTTACTGGTCAATAAGTTGTAGACAGAAGTATATGTGTTTTACTTACAGGCTGAATATTGCATAAATAAATTTTCTCTATACCTTCTGTCACAGAGGCTGGGAATATTCAAGTTAGTGGCTTCTCTGAAAAGCGGAATTCCAGTGTGACTACAATAAGCATATCCCTCCTTATTAGCCCCAAATAAGTCTATGGAATGAGCAAAAAAGAAATATTTCTTTTTTGATTGCTTATGTGTTTTAAACCACTGAGATTCAGAGGTGTTTATTACCATGGCATAATCTAATCTATAGCCTATTCTTATACAACCTCCAAGAATATTTCTTCTTGTCAGCAAATGAACAACACATCATTTCTGTGCATAGTTCATGTAGTCATAATTGATGTAGTCATGGGGCAAGATAGAGAGACAATACTCTTCTAGCACTGGTATATTAGTGTAGCTTCCCTTTACCTCCAAGTTCAGTGCTTACCCGGAGGCTGAAGACACCATTTATTTGGATAGTCTGACCAAGATCTGAAACCGAACGACTGACAAAGCAGGGGAACACTCATCTGGGAATAGAAAAAATGGTGGAACCAGAGGTTGTCCCTGGAAGAGTTGGAACAGTGAACCAGGTGAGGGTGATAAGAGGAAGGCGTGTCAGCAGACCTCCTAAAATAAAACCTGTACCATATCAAGACAATATCCAGTATTGGAGGAAATACCAACTGAAGTGACGGGTGCCTTGTGATAGACAACAGAGCACAACCCAGAGACCCAAGAGGCCTCGAGCAAGGAAACCAGAGCTTAGTTACAGATATGACTTTTAAGACCACCATTCCTGGAGGACTGGTAAACTAAGTAGAATTCCAAACCTGGGAATGTTTACTATACTTACATACATACTTAACTATAATCAAGAGAGAATCCTTGTCCAAAGTACAAGTTAAGTCATGGGTGTAAGTCAGGAGTTAATAACAAGAACAAGGCAGAGTCCCAGCTATTAGGTCTATAGCTCATGATCTGGATTTGACCAACCACATTAGTAAAAATACTGAGCAATAGTGTCAAGTTTCTTAGATTTTCTCCTGTTTATGTTCAGAATTGGTTCTTGATTTTCAGTGGACTTGATCTTGCAAATAAAGGTCAAGTGGTCCCAACCTTAGAAAGGGAGGCCACACTGAGAAGGAGAACCTAGAACAACCTTACAAGTTCACTAAATACTCTGCTTCCATGTCTGTTTTTCTCTCTGCTTTGTCCTTACTTTCATTATATGAATAATCAGGATTGCTAGAAGTGGCTAGCAGAATAATGAAAGAATAGGTCAATAGTTTGACCAGATCCTCACTTATTTAACTTGATATGTAGGCTATCTTCCAATCTGTGTGACTCTTTTAAGCACATGTTTCTGAGACTTACATGTTTGTGACTTACAACACGGCATTGTTCCCAGATATGACCTTGGTTGTCTCTCAACTAAATTTAGGGCACCACCCCAACCCCAACCTCCTGCATGGCTTCAGGGTGCCATGGATTTTGCCTGGACTCCTGAGCCTTTATGTCAATGCTACTCCAATGTGGCCAACTGGTTCAACCCAGCTTTTTAAATTGGATTCAGACAGGTTCCTTATCAATAAATGTAACTACTTCAGCCCTGATGGATTGATCCTAAAACTTGCTAGAATCCAAAGAAGTCTCATAGGTATGGTCTTCCTACTCTAAAGGCAGAAATATTTCCTATATACAAGTAATTTATAATTAGGATGCCCTTTTATACAGAAATAGGGAAGTACAGCTTGATTTTGAAGAGTCAGAAGAAGAAAAGAGAAAAAACACCACTGTTCCACCAAACAGCAATCTGGTAAAGTAAAACAAACAGAGCTGTAAGTAACATATTAGTGACATATTATGTTTTAAAGTAACACTTGGGGCGCCTGGGTGGCTTAGTTGGTTAAGCGTCCGACTTTCGCTTAGGTCATGATCTCGCGGTTCGTGGGTTCGAGCACCGCGTCAGGCTCTGTGCTGACTGCCAGCTCGGAGCCTGGAGCCTGTTTCAGTCTGTGACTCCCTCTCTCTCTCTGACCCTCCCCTGCTCACACTGTCTCTCTCTCTCTCTCTCCTAGAAATAAATAAAACATTAAAAAAATAAAATAAAGTAACTCTTGAATGAAAGCCTGGGCGTCTATATAATAAAAAATGGTTTTGCTTTCTACCTGGACAAAAATTACATAATCATTCTGTTCTCAGTAAAATAAAGGGGGAATAGCTAGACTAGGTCAACTCCAAGGTCACTTTTAATATATAATTATTATTTTGAGACATTTTTCAGGTCACAATCTCTGATTTAAGAACTGATGAAAAATGCAAGTATGTTTTATTTTAAGATTAATTGTTTGGGGAAAAAAATCTGTAGTTAATCATAAGGACTCCTATATTGTAAAAATCAATAATGATACATGCCACTTATTAAGTGTATATTGTACCAGGTACAAAATATTACTGGTCCTACTCATTTCATTTGGTTTAATGTTCCCCGTTGCCTTGTAGGGTTTGCTAGGGCTGCCGTAACAAAGTATAGACTGGGTGGCTTATAACAACGGAAATTATTTTCTCACAGGTCTGGAAGCAAGGAGTCTGAGATTAAGGTATTCACAAGACTGGTTCATTCTGAGACAGGAGAGGGAAGGGTCTGTACCAGGCCTCCCTCTATGGCTTGTGGATGCTATCTACTCCCTACATCTCTTCACATGTATTCTCTCTGTACCTGTCCGCGGTCAAATTTCCTGTTCTTATAAGGACACCAGTAATACTGGGTTAGGGCCCTCCCTAATGATATCATTTTAACTTAATTAGATTATTTGTCTTAGATCGCACAGCAAGTAAATAGATTTGAACCCATATCAATTTCACTCATACTCTTCTACACCTCTTTATGAGCCATTCTTACTTTCCCAAAATTATGATTATAAGGAATTGAAAGCGACACTGTCTGGACTATAGTCACAGAAGCAAGTTATTTTAAGAGTTAAAACAGTCTTCAGTGGAGCTCAAGTACATGTTAATTATCAGAGGAAAAAGGAAAAAAGAATACAATACATGTTAAGTTTCAAGAGATGGATATTTGGCCTTAAACTATGTAATTACTTATAAAATATGTTTAACAGTTTTGTTCTGATGATAAAAATAATGCATATCCATTGTAGTATTTGGATAATATGGAAGTATATAAAGAAAAAAGTTATAATCACACACAACCCCATCCTTTGGAGCTAAATATTAATATTTTTCTTTCTAACATTTTAAGGAAATATGTACTGATATACTATATATAGTTTTAAACCTTGCTTTTTTCACTAAAAGTAGTATGTAATTAACCTTTCATCTATGATTCATTATTCTTTGGTATCATGACATTTTTCTGTAACTTCATATATTGAAATAATTTCAGACCTATAGAGAAGTCATAAACAATATTACAAAGCACTCTGGTTATACCCAGATTTCCCAGTTGTTAATATTTAACCATATTTGTCTTATTTTTCCTTTCCTGTGTGTGTGCACGTGTGTTTTTTAACAAGGACACTGAAATACATAACCACAGTACAATTATAAAAATTAACAAACTAACGTCGATATAGGAATATTATCTAATATACAGCTTATATTCAAATTTCACCCATTGTCCCAATAATGTCATTCACAGCAAAAGAAGAAATTTGACTCCAGGATTTTACCTAGGTTCACACATTGTATTCAGTTCTTTCTAATCTTTAACTTTAAAAAAAGTGAAAAGCTCTTTAGTCTTTGTCTTTCATAGTTCTCGTATTATTACGTTAGGTATTTTGTAGTTTGCAATAGCCCATTTGGATTTTATTATATTTTCTCAAGATTATATTTGATTTCTGAATTTTTGGCAAGAATACTACCAAGTGATGTCTTGTCCTTCTCAACGTAATCTATCAGAAGGTATGAGATATTGGTTTAACTGATTGCTTGTGACTTTAAATTTGATCATTTTATGAAATGATGTCTGCCAGGTTTCTTCACAGAAAAATCATACTGGTAAATAGAAACAAATAGAGCACTGGCAAATATAAACAAATAGAGTAGAATAAAAAGTTCATAAATAAAACCATATGTATGTGACCCATGAAATTTTGACATAGATGTGAGGCACAATGAATGGGGAAGATTTATTTCAACCAGTTGTGCTGGAAAAATTGCAAAATAGAAAAATAATGAGCATCAATCCTGAGCTCACACTATGCACAAAAGTAATTCAAAATGGATTTTATACCTTAGTGCATGAGCTCTAATTATAAAAGTCCAGAAGAAAACATATAGAAAAGGTTACTGACTTTGGGTTTGGCAAATAGAAAGCAAAAATTTCAAGTTATATAAAACGTCTAAAAATTCAACTTAATCAAAATTAAAACTCTTGCTCTTAAAAGATGCTTTAAAAAATGAAATGACAAAGTAAAGATGGAAGGAAAAGTTTTTCAAACATATACCTGACAAAAGATTTGTATCCAGCATATCTATAATATATAAAAAAAATCTTATGATAAAATAATAAGACCACGAAATTAAAAAATGAATGAGCAACAAATGTGAACTATTTCAAAAAGATATATAAATTACAAAAAAAGCACATAAAGAGATGATCAGTATCATTGTCACAAGAAAGAGCAAATTAAAACCACAATAAAATGTCAGTGCGCTCAAAATTTAAAATTAAAGAGACTGACTCTACCAAGTTTTGGCAAGGATGTGGAGGAACTGGAACACTTATACGCTACAGTGGAAATGTAACTGATGCCACTTTATTTTTTTAATGTTTATTTATTTCTGAGAGAGAGAGAGTGTGAGCAGGGGAGGGGCAGAGAGAGGGAGACGCAGAACCCAAAGTAGGCTGCAGGCTCTGAGCTATCAGCACAGAGCCTGATGTGGGGCTTGAACCCACGAACCGTGAGATCATAACCTGAGCCAAAGTTGGACGCTCAACCGACTGAGCCACCCAGGCACCCCGATACCACTTTGGAAGAATTTGTCAGTTTCTTAAATGTGAAACATATATATCCCATAAGACCCAGCCATTCCACTTTATTTGCTCAAGAGAAATGAATGCGAGCATCCATAAAAGATTTATAAATAATCATGTCTTTGGGATTTTGACAGGGATTATATTGAATTTGAGGATTGCTTTGGATATTTTAACAATATTAACTCTTCTAATCCATGAACACAGAGTGGCTTTCCATTTAATTATGTCTGCTTTAATTTCTTGCCTTATTGTTTTATGGTTTTCAGTATTCCAGTCATTTGCTACTCTAGTTAGTTTTATTCTTAAGCATCTTATTCTTTTTTATGCTATTGTAAATGAGATGATTTTCTTAACTTCCTTTTTGGATGGTTCATTGTTGGTATACCAGAAATGCAACTAAATTTTGTGCATTAATTTTGTATACTGGAACTTTACTGAATTTGTCTATTAGTTCTAAAAGTTGTTTTGTTGTTGTTGGTTTTCTTTATTTTTTGTGGAGTCTAGGATTTTCTACATTTAAGATTATGTTCTATACAAATAGATATAATTTTACTTCTTCTTTTCTGATTTGGATGCCTTTTATTTCATTTGCAATGACCAGGACTTCTAGTGCTATATTGAATAGAAGTGGTGAGAGTAGGCATCTTTCCCTTGTTCTAGATTTTAGAGAAAAAGTTTTCAGGTTTTCACCATTATGATGTTAACTATGCACTTTTCACATATGGCCTTATTGTGTTGAGGTAAGTTCTTTATAAGTACTTTTTTTTAGTGAAATGATATTGAAGCTCTTCAAATGCTTTCTCTGTATCTATTGAGATAATTGTGTGAGTTTTGTTCATCATTGTGTTGATATGTTGAAATGAAAACATTTCCAAACCATATATCTGATATCTGATAAGGGTTAACTTCCAAAATATATAAAGAACTCTTACAACTCAAAACAAATTTAAAAAAACAAATAACCAGAAAAAAGGGGGAGCAAAAGCATGGGGTGACTGGGTGGCTCAATTGGTTAAGCGTCTGACCTCAGTTCAGGTCATGATCTCACAGTTCATGAGTTTGAAGCCTCTGCAGAACTCTGTGCTAACAGCTCAGAGCCTCGATCCTGTTTCAGATTCTGTATTTCCCTTTATCTCTTCCCCTTCCCCATTCAATCAATCTATCTCTCTTTCTCTCTCTCTCTTTCTTTCTCTTTCTCTCAAAAATAAATAAACATTTAAATTTTTTTTAATTTTAATAATTTTAACCAATAAAAATATATACATGTAAATATTTTAAAACGAAAAAAAAACCATAGTAGGAAAAGACAGAGGAGAAGGAATTCCAGGGAAAGGAAACAGCAAGTACAAAGGCCCTGGGACAAGGAAGAACTTTCCAGTAACTAAAAGACTAATGTGGCTAAAATGTAGGAAGATGTGGCAGTGAGGACTGGAGTCAGGTGAGGTTGGAGAAGCCAGCAGATACCAGTTCCAAAAGGACTATATGGGCCTTTCTTTTCCTTCCTTCCTTCCTTCCTTCCTTCCTTCCTTCCTTCCTTCCTTCCTTCCTTCCTTCCCTCCTTCCTTCCTTCCCTCCTTCCTTCTTCTGTTTCTTCTTCTTTTCTTCTTGTTCTTGTTTGTCGTCGTTGTCGTCTTCTTCTTCTTCTTCTTCATCTTCGTCTTCGTCTTCGTCTTCTCCTTCTTCGTCTTATTTTTCTTCTCCTTTTTTTTCTTTTTGGATTTTGCATATTATGTTAAATGCAAAAAGACCCAAGTAGGAAGTAGGAAAGTACTCTCAAATGTGAAAGATTATTCTAGCTGGTAAGCAAAAATAACTTTGAGGAAGACAATAGTAGAAGTCAAGTGACCAGTGGGGAGGCTCTTTTATTAACACAGGTCAGAAATGATGGTGGCTTATACTAGGGTAGTGGAAGTGGAGGTGGAAGGAAATAGAATGAGCCTATGTTTGGAGACAAGAATAATAGCACTTGGGTCAGACGTGGGGAATGAGGATAAGAGAAGTAAAAGTAAAGTTTCTAGTTTACTATATTGAGAAAGTGACATAATGAAGAACCAAATAGTAAGGTGAAGATGTTAATGAAGGAGGAATTTATAAGGGAAATATCAACAGTCAAGTTCTGAATATAATGAATTTGAGAAACATGAGGGACAATCTCTAAGTGAAATTGACACACACAAAAATTGGTGGATTTATGAAACCAAGTGTCCTAAAGCATAATCTGCATTGAAGATATAAATGTGCACATGTTTAAATGGTTGCCTTAATCTCTGATGATTTCCTTAGAACACATATTTTATTTTACTTTATTTTTTAAATGTTTATTTTTGAGAGAGAGGGAGCATGCAAATAGGGAAGGGGCCGAAAGAGAGGGAGACAGAGGATCTGAAGTGGGATCCGTGCTGGCAGCAGAGAATATTACTATAGGAATGTTACTATTTTAAAGATATTTTATGCATGGGATATACATTTCAGAAAGGTTACACCGCTCTGTATTCTCTCTAGGAGTATAAGGTGAATTCCTAGCTCTGTAAGTAAGGAGGTTTGCCATATAAGACTTTTTTCAGGGTGTTTGTACATATTTTAATCATCATTTTTTTACTTAAGCCAATCAAGTCATTTCATTTGGTATGAATGGAAAGAGCCCAGATTAACTAGAATCAATATACAGTAATTATTGGCTAATACATTGTAAGTTGCTTTACTTCTGGTTAATCATTTTAACAAAGAGTTCTTTAGAACATTTGACTCCATATAAACTGGAGAATTTGTGGCCCAGAGAAATCATGGAAAAAAAACAGTCTAGGTTATGAACTCGGTAATTCCAAAAGATGTACTTAAACATATTCAATTATAGATTATTAACATATTAGCAAATTTTTCATTACACTAAATTGATCACTGGAGAATTCTATGCAACTCTTCTTATTGAAGATATAGGTATACCTTAGAATTGATAAGCTAATCTACATCAAACACAACCTCACAATAGAACTTTAGAAAATCAACTTTTTTCAACTCTCTCCCTCACAAGTCCACCATGCTTAACAGAGAAATCATCTGACAGTGTTGCATATAAGGAGAAAAATTTAGAATAAGGAGGACAAAAAATGACAAAGTAGGATAAATATCTGTAGGGTAAAGCCTTTGTGAAATAATTGCAGAAAGATTTATAATTTTCTGTTCACCAATCTACCAAAGCTTTGCCTTTAAAGACTATTTCCAAAGGAATTTTGCATCTGTAGGAATGGCTGTAGGAATGGCATCTGTAGGCAAGGATTCTTTAAAGAAAATAACCTATTTTAAGGGCTAAGTTCTCTTTTTTAAAAGCATCACTATACTGCAAACACCTTGATTTTCTTTTTTCCTCATTGGCTGATTGGGGCAAACAAATGTCTTCACCATTCTCTTCCTTATAAGTAAATTATTCTACAACTGCAGCTAAGGAAATACCATCCTTCCGGTGAATGGGTGATTCATTCAGTGCACAGAAATTGGGATTAATTAATGTGACACTGAAAACAATCTCCTTTTTTAGTTGTGACAGCAATGTAAATGCTGGGAACCGTGTTTATTTTTCTCATTTAATTGTACTTCCTTGTCAAAGGATAGGACTATGTGTGAAGTAAGGGTTTTCCTGCAATGTGGTAAACTATACCATGTAGTGATGGGCTTTCTGTAAGAATTACATTGAGGGGAAATGCTTACAAATTGAGAATGGTTGGGAAATTTATCCAAAGTAGGTAAGTTCAATTCAGTATTCAGACGTATGTGTAAGTCAAATGAAGGTTATCACCAGGAGTGGGAATACAAGTCAGATACAAAGATTATTGTCTTCAGGCTCAGATGTGGTTTCAAATCCTTTCTCAGCCTCAGCCGCCTCATCTACTGAATAGAAATAAGGTGATGGTTAA
This sequence comes from Hyaena hyaena, assembly GCF_003009895.1. Classification (NCBI taxonomy): domain Eukaryota; kingdom Metazoa; phylum Chordata; class Mammalia; order Carnivora; family Hyaenidae; genus Hyaena; species Hyaena hyaena. Next base: position 425,340 of record NW_024081752.1, read on the forward strand.
TTGTATGTGTTAACTTGACTGGGCTAAGGAATGCCCAGATAGCTGGGCATTATTTCTGGGTGTGTTTGGGAGAAGATCTTCAGAAGAAATTAGCATTTGAATTAGTAGGCTGAGTAAAGAGACCCACCGTTAGGAATGTGGGGAGGCATCAATCATCCAGTTCCTTAAACTGCCAGAATGGAACAAAAAGGTGAAGAAGGAAAGGCAAATTCTTACTCTCTATTCTTGAGCTGTCTAAGGGCAGGAGAAAATAAACGTCCCAGTTTTCTGGCATCCCTTAGCATGTCAAGTTGACACATAAAACTACCATCACCCTATGTCTCTTTAGTAGAGCTCGTGGTTCTCTGGCTTTCAGACTTCAGGACTTACCTAGTGGCTCCCCCTGGTTCTCTCCTGTGGCCTTGGACTGGGAACCATCAACTCCCCTGGTTCTCAGGCCTCCTGGACTCATACTGAATTACACTACCAGCTTTCCTGATTCTCCAGCTTATAGACAGCAGATTGTGGGGACTTCTTGGCCTCTATAAGCATGTGAGCCAATTTCTATAATAAATCTCCTATATGTGTATCTTCTGTTGGTTCTGTTTCTCTGGAGAACCCTGACAAACAGAGATACTAACAATACTAGCTAAATTCTGAGGAAACTATAAAGCTTAAACATACATAAAAATACTTAGTACAGTTCCTGGAACATGTAAGGACTTACTATATGTTAGTTTGCTTTTGTTGGATCTGGATTTTTAAAGTTACTTTGTTGGATTGCCTGGTAGCTCAGTGGGTTAAGCATCTGACTCTCAATTTTGGCTCAGGTCATGATCTCATGGGTTTGTGAGATCAAGCCCGGAGTTGGGCTCTGCAGTGATAGTGGGGAGCCTGCTTGAGATTCTCTTTCTCTGCTCCTCCTCCATGCATGCATCTGCTTTCTCTTTCTCAAAATAAATACATAAATATTTTTTAAAATGAAGTTACTTTACTAGAATATGAATAATTGTGGAAACACATTAATCTTATTTATCTATTTTTTAAACAAATTGAGTGTTTATTTACTTTTGAGAGAGACACACACACAGAATGTGCATGGGGAAGGGGCAGAGAGAGAGGGAGACACAGATTCCAAAGCAGGCTCCAGGCTCTGAGCTGTCAGCACAGAGCCAGATGCAGGGCTCAAATTCTCCACTCATGTGATCCTGAGGTGAGCCCAAGTTGGACACTTAATTGACTGAGTCCCTCAGGTACCCCATATCCACTTGTGTTTTTAAAATAATTTATTTAAGTAGATTTTGTGTGCCAGGAACCAGTGTTAGGTACCAGTGATTGAAAGATGACTTTGACACAATCCCTGCCCTCCAAGAGATCTCAACCTGGTAAACTGATTTCAACTCTTTTTTTTTTTTTTTATGTTTTTATGTTTTTATTTTTTTATTTATTTATTTATTTATTTTTTACAAATAGTTTATTCTCAAATTAGTTTCTACATAACACTCAGTGCTCATCCCCAAAGTGCCCTCCTCCATGCCCATCCCCCCTCCCCCCCACATCCATCAGTCCTCAGTTTTTGTCAGCATTCAAGAGTCTCTCATGGTTTGCCTCTCTCCCTTTCCCCCACCATTTCCGCCCTTCTTCTCCCCTTTGTTCCTCCGTCAAGTTCCTCCTAATCCTCCTATACGTGCAAACATATGATATTTGTCCTTCTCTGCCTGACTTATTTCGCTCAGCATAACACCCTCAAGGTCCATCCATGTTGCTACACATGGCCAGATTTCATGGTTTCTCATTGCCATGTAGTATTCCATGGTATAGATAAACCACATCTTCTTGATCCATTCATCTGTTGATGGACACTTAGGCTCTTTCCATGTTTTAGCTATTGTGGAGAGTGCTGCTATGAACATTGGGGTACATGTGCTCCTATGCCTCAGCATTGATTTCAACTCTTAAAAATACACTTTAGTCTTCAGATCATTTCAACATTTCATTGTAAATGACTTTGTATTCTTGGTCATTATATTCTATCTGTCCTAATAAGGCTCTGTTCTACTATGTCTTGTTCAAAAGGGTAATACAATTATAGTGATAAAAAGATCTTCATCTTTGAGCTTGGCCCCTCATTTAACAGAGAAGTAAGCTAGGGTTGGGAGCAGTGTGGGAGGAGGCCCCGTGAGAGGCTGGGACCGGTTCCTCAAACTCAAAGCCATGGCTCAGGTCTCTATATCATGTCCAGGCCTCCTTTCCCTCTAAAGATCACTAGATACTAAACTCTTAAGAGCAGGAAATTGTCCTGCATTCTATGCCACTCTTTAAAACTGGAATTCCTCTGTCCTGTCACTTTTGGGGGCACTGTTTTGGTAAACAACAAACTTTCCTCATGGCCAGCTGTGCATAACTTTACAATCTGTGCTGTATCTCACTAGTCTCTGGTACAAATGAGATCTCATTAAAATGAAAATAAAATACTGCTTATTATACCCCTCTATCCTGATGCAAGACCTTAGTGTCCTATCTCTCCTCTTCAACATCTCCTCGGATACTTCGAGCATTCCCAGGGAAACACATCACAGGCCACTCATGTTCTTCAGTCTCCAGCAGGGTAATCTGTTTCAGATGTTTGCCGGGAGGTGCTCTTCCATCCAGCACAGCCGTGTCTTGTGCCTGCTCACTCCTGCTGTTCTGAAGTGCGTGGTGTGAGGCATGAGTTGTTTGTGAGTGTGGAGCTAACAGTGCAGTGCCGGTGGGAGGAAGCCACCAAAAGAGGACCCTCCAGTGGCACGTCTTATAGCTGATTCTCTCAGCATTTAATGGACACCTCTCATTTATTTGCCCATCTTCTCTTTTATTCTGGAGCTTCGCATCAGTCACTCAAACCTGGTAGGGGAGACTAGGGAATGATGGTGAGGGCAAAGGGCAGAGGGAAATTCCGCTCTTCTTCCTCTTTTGTCAAGTGCTTCTGCGTGAGGTGGGGAAAAATAAAACAAAATAAAAAATTAACAGCTTCTGCTGTGCTTTAACAACCAAACACAAAGCCCCCAGCCATATCTATTTCTCTAATAGATGTACAGAGAGGTTATTGGCCACTAGGTCCTTAAACAAACAAATACGAAATTTTCAATTCGGTTTCTTCTTTGGATACAACATTCTTCTGACATTGTTTTTGCAAATGAAGAAATAGAAACCTAGAGAGGCAAACTGACTTTCTCCCGTGTGATAAAATATGCTGATACTGCTGCTGGGATTAGCACCCAGAATTAGGTCTGTGCCAATTGTGATTTCTAACAACTATCTCGTTATAGAATTTAAAAAAAAACTCCATTCTAAATAATAGGAATGAAATATTCTATTATGAACACATGGACTAGATCATGTGATGAGTGCCATATAATTTTTTTTCAAAGTTGATACTTTATACCTGCAGTGAATCTTCACAGTGAGTTGTGATAATACCCTTCATGTGGATAACAAAAAAGAAAAGAAAATTGATATTTATTTACCTTCCATATAAACCATGACTTGAAACAAATCTTATATTTCAGGAACTTTAGCATATCCCACCTATAGGCTAAAACTGCAAAAGAACAAATAGATCTTCATTTCCAACTTTCTTTAAAACTGCTTTTGTTCTGGCTTTGCATCTATAATACATGTAATATTTCCAAACCAAACAAATATTTATGTAAAAGGTAGATCAACCAACTTCAAGAAGCTTGCAGAATATAGTTTCAAACTTTCTGTAGTTGTTACTGTAAAGGGAGCTGAATGAATTTATAAAGTAACTCACTCCAGGGTTTGCATGGAAACAAGGTCATTGTCTCCATTACGTTGCTAAAATAACATTTTTGCTGTGATTGATGGGCAAACCATGATCCTATGCTTAATTTTCCTTTTAAAATTCAGACATCCTCTCTTTTCAGTCAATTAGTTTTCTTATTTCGTAGTCTATGTGACACCTTAATAAAAGAGACCTTTCTTTTGTTTTAAAACAGGTGCTTCAATAATGCCTTTCCTGGTTTTTTAATGAGATTTCGTTCTCAAACTAGAGGGACTGTGTTCTGAGAAGCCCAATGATCTGTCTTCAAATGAGCAAAATAGTTATTTTTCCTTTTAATATCTATGTTCCTTCTTCGGATCCAGTTAAAACCATGGACTGCCAGTACTTTGTTGAGCTGCTTCAAACTGTCAAAGAGAGCTTGCCCTATAATAGCATAAACTGAAAGACATCACTAAGCTGTAGTGAAATTCAGTAGATAGGATTCCAAATGATCCTTGTGAATCAAAGGGGAGTATCACATTCAGAATCGTTTCTGTACTGATAAAGGACATGGAAAGCACTTTACTTTTTTTTCTTTTGCTAATTTTTCAAATTCTTGTTAAATTTTTAAAATGTGTTCAATGACACATTTTTTTCCTCATCAGGTAGGAATTTTAAATGATCAATATAAACAGGAAGCTCGTGACACTTTTAAATTCTTACAAGTCACTGGAGTGTCATTATAGTAACTTAAGATTATGTTATGATTCTTAAACAAAAGTGAAGTGTCATTTTAAAATTCCCTCTTATACAAAGTTGCTGCTTTAGGGTAAAAGTAGACACAGAGCTAGATTGTGCTTGACTTTGGTTTGGGCTCTAACTATTCTGGCTTTTGGAAATGTTGAAAATTCTATCTGCACTGCCTTTGAGTACTTGGCAGATCTTAGAGAAATCAGAGAGAGTCAAATCCTTTGAGAATTATTAACCTATTTATTTTCAAGCATTTAGAACAGTAAAATTCATCAGTATTTATTAGAAATTGTCTCAGTTTTAAATGTTTGAATAACTAAGAAATAGACACACATAGTTGGTTAAACATATTGCATTTGTTTTATTAGTGGAAATAAATTTTTAAAGTTTATATGTACTAAATCTTACAAATGTTATTAAATAAGTATTTTCCTTCTTTTTTGTTTTCCATTAGATATGGAGATGTTAATAATATTACCTTATAATTCTTGGAACTTTTAACATTTCAAAATATATATGTTCCTAGGTATCTTACCATCTATTCTAAAATACGTCTGGCTTTGCTTCTTATGATATTGCATAGAACAAGAGCTATGTGCCAGCTGCAAAAGAATATAAGTCTGGCAGCTTCTGAAGGCTGTAATTCTTTTAAGATACAGACATCATTCTTCGTGAAGTAAGAATAAAACCATGCCCTTTATTCATTGTCAATGGGCCTGCTCTTCCAGAATACATTACTATCTTTTATCTAATAGCCTATTACAGACTGCAGAGCATGTAAAAGCAGTGATATTGCTCAGGGTTTACAGATTTCATTTTTTATTTCAATGCCATTATTAAATAACCCCTCAGATGGAAATTCAATACTAGCGCATTACATGATAAGCTATGTTAATAGCTCGTGTTATGCAAGAATTGGGCAATTACTTGAAACCTAATAGTAGGCCTGTGGATCAAGATGGTGACATCGTTTGGTCCTGGTTTTCCTCCCCTTCACAAGAAGAACAACTAACAACTATTCAAGAATAAGACACACAGAGAATCTAAGAATATGGGGGTGGGACTGAAGCACCTCCCTGCACTACAAGACCAAGACAGACTGCATTAGAAGGGTAGGAGAAGAAGCTACATAATGATTGCACTGTCCCTCCCCCAGGATAGTGCATCACCATATGGAGAGTTCTCACCTGAGCTTTTGGTTCCTCCAGTGGGAAAAGAACCCAAGGAGACAACCAGCACTGTGGGTAACTTTGCTGGAAATACTACTCTGATCTCGCACCACGGGGATTGTAGGGAACTCAGCAGGGGCTCAAACACTGGGAATTTGACTGATAGAGAAAGTGGAAAGGGGCTTGCATCAACCAGCACACAGATCTCGGCAGGCTGAATTCATACCTGTAGTGCCTGTGTAGTAATCCCAACCAACAGTTTTCTGTTCAGTTGCAGAACCGTGTCCAGGGCTCACTCTGACCAGGGAACTTGGCAGGTTGCAAATTCAGATACTTGAAGAAAGAATTTTGCTGGAACTAGAACCAGGTTTACTCACAGCTCCACTGCTGTGGAGAGCATCCTCCAATCCCATCTGACCAGAAGGACTGGTGACAATTTCCAGAAGCTGTGCAGCCCAACTGAGAGGTGGGTGGGTAGAGCTGATCACTCCTGTACCAGGCATGGAGCAGTGTCATGCTATGCACAGGCAGAAGGATTAATTCATAGCTATGGCGGAGGGTAGTTCCTGGCCACTCTCAACCAGAGTGCTTATTTGGGAATTTGGAGCCTGGAGTGGCCCTGCCCCCTTTCACCCAGGTAAGAGAACTGCAACATAACTCCACTTGATTGGTTAGTAGCTTTATCTCCATCTGACCAGAAGGGCTGGCAACAACTTCTAGAAGCAGTCCAAGGATGCTTGAGCTAAGAGGTTGGCAAGTAGAACTAATAGTTTGCAGAGCAAAGTCACTCGCCTGTTTAGTCAGGGAACCGGAGTGCAAGTCAGCTTGAGTTAAGACCATAAACAAAGAGCTTTACTGGCTTTAAAGCTACTTTTCCTACTGTGTTTAGGCAGGGAATTGAATCCATAGCCCTGGTTATCAATGAATATAGCCTTCTATCTGTCCAAGCAGGGAATATACAAAGCACACAGGAAGCTGCATAATGCATTCAACAGCCCTACATACAGTGGTACTTGAACAGAAAACAGCTCATTTCTTCTCCCTTCTCTGTAGGCTGTTGTCCTCATATGATAGGGAATTCAGTGCACACTCTGACCTAATTTGAGCCCCTGTGCAATGAGCTAAACAAGCCCTGATATTGTCCTGCTGTTCTGCCAGGGCAGAGAAGGTAATCTATAGCCCCACCTATTATGAATATAGTACCCAGTCCTGACCATGTAGTAAGCCTGACCAAAGAATCCAGGGAAACACAAAGCCTATCCTATAGCCTCACTTGGGTAGAGAACCAAGCCAGCAGTCCTATCAAGCTCTTCTCTGCTAGGGGCACATCCTTTCATTGTTGTCCTCAGTGCTTGAACAGTTGCCTTGCCCAAATATAGACCAAAGTAGCAGGCTTAATCTGCCCTCGGACATTATCAGCAGACACACCAAAAAATCCAAACTAATCTGAATGATGAAGAACTGTTTCTGCCAAAGCAAACTTGTAAAATCTTGAAGAGGAACCCAATTACTCAAATGTAAAAAAAACCAACATAAGGAATCAAGATTCATAAAAAATCAGGTAAATATGATATCACTAAAGGAGACTAATAAAGCTTCAATAACTGACTCTAAAGAAACTGTCAGGTAAAGGATTCAGAATAGTTCTCCTAAGTTCAGTCAACTACAAAGCACACACACACACACACACACACACACAAAACGAAACAAAATTAAGACAACAATGCATGAACAGAAGAGGAAATCTGACAAATTAATAACAACCATCAAGGAAACAAACAAATCCTAGAGTTGAAAAATATAATAATTGAACTGAAGAATTCAGGAAGGAGTTTCAAAGTAGGCTCAACCATGCAGAAGAAAGACTCACCAACCTTGAAGAAAGGACCCAAAAAATTACCGCATTAGAGAAGCGAAATGAAAAAGAATGAAAAAAAAAGTAGAGAAAGCCTATGGGAATTATAGGATACAACGAAAAGGACCAATATTCACATTATGGGAATTCCGGAAAGAGGAGTAAAATAGAAAGGAACAAAAAGTATATTTGGAAGATTAATGTCTTAAAACTTCCTAAACCTAGGGAAAGTGGGGTGCCTGGGTAGTTCAGTTGGTTAAGCATCCAACTTTGGCTCAGATCATGATCTTGTGTTTCATGGGCTTAAGCCCTGCATCAGGCTCTGTGCTGACATCTCAGAACCTGGAGCCTGCTTTAGATTCTGTGTCACTCTCTCCCTCTGTCCCTCCCCGACTTGTGCTCTGTGTGTGTCTCTCTCTCAAAAAGAAATAAACATTAAAAAATAACTTAAAAAATAAAAACTTCCTAAAACTAGGGAAAGAAATGGACATCCAGATTAATGAAGCTCACTGAACTGCAAGTAAATTGAAACAAAATATGTCTATATCAAAATATATTATGATTAAATTATCAAAATTCAAAGATAAAAAAAGAATTTTAAGAGTAGCAAGAGAAAAGAGAGATCTTACATACAAGGGAACCTCCATAAGACTGTCATCGGATTTCTCAGAAAATTTTCAGGTCAAGAGAATAAGATAACATGTTCAAAATATTGAAAGAAAATAATTGTCAACCAAGAATTCTATACCTGGCAAAGCTGTCCTTCAGAAATGAAGGATAAAGACTTCTCTGAGCATATTGAAGCTGAGGGAGTTTGTTACCAACAAACCTACCTTAGAAAAAAATGCTAAAAAGAGTTCTTTAAGTGAAAGTAGAACAACGCTAACATCATAAAAACACACACAAAAAAGTAGCACAGATCTCACTGATAATGGTAACTACACAGTCGTAATTAGAGTCTGTAGTACTGTAATAGTGAGACATAATCTACTTACCAATTCTAAAATCTTAAAAAAGAATATAAAAAATAATTATAAGTATACATATCTATTGTTATACAACATAAAACCATGTAAACTACAACAGTAAAAAACTAAAATGTGAGAGGAGAAGTAAAAGTATAAAGTTCACAAATTCTATTAAAGTTAAGTTGTTATCAGTTTAAAAAAGAGTGTTGTAAGTTTAAGTTATTTTATGTAAAAATCTTGGTAACCACAAGTAAAAACCCCATAATAATTAAACAAAAGAACACCATAAAGAAGTCAAAGCATACTAATGCTAAAAGACTTGAAAACACACACACAGAAAGACAACAGATTTACAAAACAACCAGAAATAAATTAACAAAATGGTGATGGTCTTTATTACCAGTAATTTCTTTAAATATAAACAGATTAAATTATCCAATCAAAATGGCTAAATGGATTAAAACTATAAGATCCAACAATATGCTGCCTACAGAAAATTCCCTTTAGTCTTAAAGGTACACATAGACTAAAAATGAAGGGATGAAAAAAAGTTTTAAGCAATGATAACAAAACAATTTATATCAGCTAAGTTTATATCAGGCTATGTTTATATCATATAAAGTAAACTTTAAACTTAAAATGGTAAGAGAGACCAAAAAAAGTCATTATATACTGATAAAGGGGTCAATCCATCAAGAAGATATAACAGTTATGAATATTTATACACCCCAATCAGACCACCTAAAAATAACTAACAGAGCTATAAGGAGAAATAAACAGGAATACAGTGAGACTTGCATTCTTTTATACATCACTCTCAACTGTGAATAGTCATCCAGACAGAGAATCAATAAGGAAACAGTGGATTTGAACAACCCAACAGAAAAAATAAACCAAACAAACATGTAGAGAACATTCTATCCAACAGGAGCTAAATATACATTTCCTCAAGTGCACATGTTGGGAATAGAATAGACCATATGTTAGGCCACAAAACAAGTCTTAGTAAATTCAGGAAGAATGAAATCATACCAAGTATCTTTTGTTACCACAGGGCATTAAATTTAAAATTATTAATATGAGAAAAACTGAAAATTTTTGAGCACATGGAAATTAAACAATATCTTCCTGAACAAACAATGGATTAAGGAAGGAGGAAAACTTTCTTGAGACAAAGATACAAACATAATATACCAGAACTAGTGTGTTGCAACAGAAGAGGTTATAAAATGGAAGGCGATAGCTCAAGTTTCATCGTTCAAGAAAGATCCTAAGTAAATAACCTATCTCTTCTGCCTGAAGGAAATAGAAAAAGAAGAACAAACTGAGCTTAACATTAGCACAAGGAAGGAAATAGAAAAAAGACTAGAGTGGAAATGAATAAAATAAAGACTCAGAAGACAATAGAAAAGATCAATGAAACTAAGAGCTGTTTTTTTGAAAAAATAAACACAATTGACAAACCTTTAGCTATACTCACCAAGAAAAAAAAGAGAAGCCTCAAATAAATAAAATCATAAATGAAAGAGAAAAGGCTACAGTTGACACCAGAGATATACAAAGGGTCATAAGAGACTATTATCAACAAGTATATGCAAGCTGAACAAGAAATGGACTAAGTCCTAGCAACATTCAATCTTCTAAGACAGAATCATGAAGACATAGTAAATCTGAATATACTGATTACTAGTAAAGAGTTTGAATCAAAAACCTTTCAACAAACAAAAATCCAGGATCATATAGCTTCACTAGTGAGTATGACTAAAAATTCAGAAATGTATTACTTATCCTCAAACTCTTCCAGAAAACTGAAGAGGAGGGAATTCTTCCAAACTTATTTTATGGGGCCAGCATTACTCTGATATTAAAAATAGACAAGGACAACACAAAGAGAAAATTATAGGCCAATAACCCTGATTAACAATAGATGCAAATACTCTCAACAAAATATTACTAAGCCAAATTTAATAATACATTAAAAGGATCATACATACAGATCAAGTAGGATATAGTCCTGGGATGCAAGGATGATTCAACACCCACAAATCAATCCAAGTGATATGTCACATTAACAAAGTGAAGGATAAAAATCATATCATTTCAATAGATACAGAAACAACATTTGACAAAACTCAACATTTATTTATGACAAAAACTCTCAACAAAGTGGGTGTAGAGGGAAGTTACCTCAAAACAATAAAGGCCGTAATTCATAGAGGCCTTTCATGTCAACCATAAAAAAGAATTAAATCTTGCCATTTGGGACATGAATGGACCTTGAGGGAATTATGCTATGTGAAGTAAATCAGAAAAAAATACCATATGATTTCACTTATATGTGGAATCTAAGAAAACAAATGAGCAAACAAAGCGAAATTCATACATACGAGGACAGAAGTAATTACTAGAGGGGAGGAAGTTTGGGGTTTGGGCTTAACAGGTGAAGGGGGTCAAGAGAAACAGACATACAATGATAAATAAGTTATGGGGATATGATGTACAGCACCCTGAGTATAGCAAATAATGTAGCACATAGTTGAAAGTTGCCAAGAGAATAAATACTAAAAGTTACCATCACAAGAAAAACTAATATTTTGTTGTATCTGTGTATGGTGAGAGATGATAACTAGACTTTTTGTGATAATTTTGCAGTGTACACAAATATCAAATCATGATGTTGTACACCTGAAATTAATATAATGTTGTATGTCAATTACACCTCAAAAAAAAAAAATGGCTGGTGTTGGGTAGTGGTTCCCAATTATAAGACTGGACTACTAATCATTTTAGCATGAATTATTTAGTTCCTGTTCATAAGAATATTTTGAGAGTATAATTATTCTCTTTTTTGATATTAGAAAACTGAGTCATAGAGAGTGTAAATCATTTACTTAAGGCCATGCATCTATTTACGAGAAGGCTAATAACCAAATCCAGAGGATGGAATGTCAGTGCCAATCTCTTAATCTCTAAAATATATTAACATCTGCAATTTTTTATGATTATAGAGATCCATATATTAAAAATGTTGGGATCTACTGAGAAAAAATTTAGTCAGAGAAGCCTGAGCTCAAATTTTAATTCTGTCACTTGCTAGGAAAATATATGGAGCAAATTAATTATAGTCTCTCAGTTTCTTCATGTATACATTAACTCCTGGTTATTGACATTTATTCTCAACACCCTCTAAATGTAAATGATCACTTTTAGACTCAGGATATAGATACAAATGTTGAACCTGCAATATAGTATGTTTCAGAACATGAAAGACATATTGTTGAATTTATATTTTACAATGATTAAGAAAAATCTGACTAAAAATTAGATTCTTATTTTTCTTTTATTTCATGTTTATTTATTTTTTAGAGAGATAGAGTGTGAGCAGGGAAGGCTCAGAGAAAGAGGAAGACACGGAATCTGAAGCAGGGTCCAGGCTCTGAGCTGTCAGCACAGAGCTCTACATGGGACTCGAACTCACGAATAGTGAGATCATGACCTGAGCTGAAGTCAGTGTTTAACCGAATGAAACACCCAGGCGCCCCTAGATTCTTATATTTCTGTCCTGCTCATAGTTACATTTTATATAAAAATAATTCTTCATTAACTTTTTAAAATATTTATTTTGAGAGAGAGTATGTGTGTGCATGAGTGGGAGAGAAGCATATAGAAAAAGAGAATCTCAAGCTGGCTCCACACCATCAGCACAGAGTCCTACCTGGGGCTCAGTCTCATAGACCATGAGATCATGACCTGAGCCAAAATCAAGAGTAGGATGCTTACCTGACTGAGCTACCCAGGCACTCTTGCATTAACTTTTTGTATAAAAGTTGTTTACAATTGTGTTATCAATTCCCTTCTCAGTATTTTTTCCTGTTCCATTATTTTTTCCTAGATTTTGTTGAATATAGACCATATAAATTGACAATTAATCATGTAAGTATGATGATTGTCCATGGACAATCTCTTCTTACTATGTACATATATGTACATTACAATGGAATGCATAGCCTGAATATATATCAATGATGAACATGCTTAATAAGCAGAAACAACAAATTAAATATATGTTTTCACTTTTTCATTTATTATATTTTATTTTTGTTTTGGTTCTACCTATTTTGACTCATTGGAAAGAAATTCTTCATTTTACCCACAATCTAAGAAAATTTTTTCAAATTATTTTATGTGATCTGAGAAGACCGGTGTGATTTGAATATCTTATTTTGCTTGTTAAATTACAAAGCTTTCAAAATTAAGGCAAATGTCACACACTTAAGTGAATATTTGTGATTTCAGTTTATAACCACAATGATTTTTAAAATTATGACTTTGTGTAAGTCACAACAAGGTGAAGCGATTCCTAAAAGACTGCTGGAATGTTAAATCGTATTTATTATATAATTTAAAAATATAATATAAAATATGTTATTATTGAAATGAAGTTACATTTTTCCTAGATAAGGAAATTTTCTAATTTATGTTTAATTGGCTTGACATTGAATTCTGCCAGTGAAATTTTTATATTAAATTAGTAAATTTTATGTCTTCCAAATTTATTCTAAGCTTATGCCAAACACACACATACCTGCATACACATATAAATCTATATACATATATACATACATACGTCTTCATATATATGTATATGTACATATATTTATTAGAGAATAATTTTATTTGTGTGTATATATATTTATATTTATATATATTTGTGTATATATATATATATACAATATATATACATATACATATACTATATATGTATATGTATATATATACAATCTCTAAGGAATATTTGTCCAGCACTGGTTTACAAATAATTGAAAATAGCATGGTAAAAACTTCCAGAAATCTATAACTAAGGTTTGAACAGTTTTTCCATAGCTGCTCAAGGAAAATAATGCTTGTATTGGTATCCGAAAGTTTATTGGTGCAAAGGAAGAATGTCTGAAATAATATCATCTTGTTACAATTTGTCAGGACAAAAGGTCAGTTTCAAATTTTTACAATCAGACTGATTCTGGGGCTCTGTTGTCTCTATTAACATGCTTAAGATAGAGCGGTTTTTCTTCCTTTCAGAATAATCTTAGCTTTATCAAAAACTAAAAGTTAAATAATACAAAAAGGATAAATTTGGGGTTAAAGACAAGAACACATCGCTTCCCCTGCAATCATGTAAGAAAGACATTATGAGAGCAGGTGTTCAGTGGCCTGAATTTAGCTAAATTTGGTTCTGCCAATGACTCACTGTTGAGAAAGGTTGACCTATTCAATTGTAAAAATAGAACTTTTAAAATAAGCTGGCCCATGGTGAAGTGGACCAGATATCCCACATTAATGGCATAGGTTTTTTTTTAGGTATTTTTTCTATGACTTGTCCAGTTATTGAAAAAGGCAGCAAATTCATCTAAATTGCACTCCACTCTCCTTTATCTACAACTTCTCTAACATTTTCTATGCTTTGTTCAGTTGGCAGCAAGCCTGTGTGTCCCTGTTGCTGCATGACGATAGCTGGCTTGATTGGTGCATTCATTAACTTGGTTTCCTCAGTGATTTGCAGTGTTTAAGTCACTGAGGCCACTGTCTCCCCATGGTCATGTGTTTGAGTGGCGGCCAGAATAGCTGGTTTGTATTAACTACTATGAAGATATTTTCTAGGGCTCCCTAGGTGGCCTTTCAGTCAGTTTATTGACTGGGTTTAGAAACTTTTTTCTAGCACGGAGTGCACAATTTCTTCCCCATCCCAGACCACTGTTCACCACAGCCTACAGCAGACTGGCCATGTCTGTGCTTTACATCAATTGTGTCACCACATTTAATTTTCATTGCTTTTGCTCTGAGTCCACAACTACTTGGTTTCTTGTGTTTCTTCCCTATCTTGATGGATTGATATTCTACCTTTTCTGAGATGTTTCTCTTTTTAAACCGGATAATTAGCATTTTAATACTCTCTTCCTTTCTTGTATACCTCTGCCTTTCAATTTATTAATCTGTTATCTGAAACATTTGTTTTCTCTTTATTGTGTGTGCGCTCTTTAAGTTCCTTAAGTTATATCCAAAGCCATGGAGATAGAACCTCACTCTGCTTCTAGAGAACATTCTAGAAATGGATATGCTCTTTCTTCTTTAATAGAAACTATGGCCTACAAGACTACAATATCTCAGTCTATTTCTCATTGATCTCTTTAATTTTTCTATGGTAGGCTAATGGCAGAGTTCTGCCTGTAAGACTATCTAAATCTACAAATTTGTGTTTCTCTTTCCTTTGCAAATATTTAGAATCATTAAACAAAAACCAAATTGCCAATTCATAAAATATTCATTAGCAACTTCCACTCAGACTGATATCCTTCAATTCTTATATGAATAGACATATATAATCATACCAATCATGATCTTATCATTATCATGTCTATCAATTGGTTCACAGAAAACCCTCATTAAATATACCCTTTTAGTTGCTATTCTTTTTTCAGCAGTTACATTATGGCAGCCATTTTGATAAGTGCTATTTAAAAATAATTACCTTTAATTTTCTCAATAGACCTACAAGATAAATAGTAACAGTACTGTGGTAGTTCCTTATTATGGGTATGAATACTGAGACCTAAGTGATTAAGTGTCTTTTCTAAAACTTTTGCAGTCAGTAAGGAGACACGCCAAGTCTCCAACTCAGGAATGTGTAATTGAAAATTCTGCACCATTAACCAATGACATACACAGCCTAAACGTTGGTAAACTCTATTTTGAAAGTGTAAAAACCTGTCTGGGACTGCAAGAATGAATATCAGCTAAGACCGTAAAATGAAAAGGTAACTCTGACATTAATCAGCCTGGGTGGGAGGTTGGACACAGACAAAGATTGTCTCCAAATTAATGGAAAACATTTCCCCAAAGCCATGCAGTAAAATGCCATAACAAACCTCTCTTCACATGATTTCTGCTTGCTTACCAGTGAAGCTCCCAGAAGTTCTTGTTTTTCTCATCTATTACTGGGGACATCTAATTGCTAAAATGCTGTCACTTCATGACAGCGCCCAATTCATAGTTAATCCTTGTTTCTCTTAATCTCTTAAAAGTAGCAACTAATCACAATGAATGCCCTCTTCCCTTAGACACATTTCCGAATCATTCAGCGATAACCAAAACCTCACAAAAGATGCTTCCTTGCTCCCTCTTGTCATGTGTCATTCCATAATTCCTCCAGAGTGCCTTCCTCCTTTGCTACATCAGGTCAATAAATCCAATTCTGTCAGACTTCAGATTTATGCCTGGTGGTCTCTGGCTGATTAAATCTTTAACAATGCTTAGTGAATTAATACACATAAGTAATTCCCAGAGGAAGAAAAACAAATAGCCATTAAATATAAGAAAGAATCCTTAGCGGCTTTTATAATAAAAATGCAAATTTAAGTGATATACCACCTAAATGTATCCATTTGGTAAAGATACTTAAATTTATAAAGGTTATGTATTATCAAATTCTAGTAATGAAGGGGAGGCCTGGATACTATCATACAGGTGAGTGGAGTTATAGGTTACTTCAAATTTTCTGGAAGGCAATCTGGACTTAAATTTTCCTTTGTAATGTAACTTTCTTAAAAAAATAATTTGTTTAAATTCAAGTTAGTTAACATACCATGTAGTTATTGGTTTTGGGAGTAGAATTTAGTGATTTATCACTTACATATAACACCCAGTGCTCATCCCATCAAGTGCCCTCCTTAGTGCCCATCACCCATTTAGCCCATCCCCCCACCTCCTCTCCAGCAACCCTGTTTGTTCTCTGAAGTTAAGAGTCGTTTATGGTTTGCCTCCCTCTCTGTTTTTATCTTATTTTTCCTACCCTAACTTTTAATAGGTTGTTGGAAAAAATAATTAAAGTACAGAAAACATTTACTAGGATATTCATGGCAACACTTTCAGAAAAAAAGAGAACAAATGATATAAATGCCCCCAAAGAGGCATTTAGCTAAATAAATGATGGTACATGTATAAAACAGAATTCTATGCCAACCAAAAAGCCTTTAGTAAGTTAATATTTAGTGACACATTATTAAATTAAAAAGATAATTTATTGAACAATGCATATAGGAGATCAAAATTTCATTAAAAATTTTAGATTTATGGATGTATATGTGGATATATAGAGAAAAGATATTAAACAAATGCTCTGAAAGGCTTTTTCTGGGTGGCAAAATAATAGGGGTCATATTCTCTTCCTTTTAGTTTATGCACCCATGTTCCTTTGCAAAACAAAATATAAATATGAAGTGTAATTAGTCTGAGATCCACAAACATTAAGTCACTGTTTCAGGCCAAAAAAAAATGGTAATAGCCAATATTTTCACTATTTCCTATCGGTCTATAACTAGCTATAGTTAACACTGTCTATATCACAAGCCTATTATCTCCATTACACAAATATGATATCCTCAACACATCACACTACATTTCTTTTTCCAGTGGAAGAGAAGGAAAAAGTGGAGTTAAGAGACAAAGATCAGTGAGATCAGACCTTTAACCTAAAGTGAATCTATAGATCAGAGAAAATACATTCATTTCCATACATTTGATTTAAGACCTCACATTGCCAAAAGAAACTGGTTAAAACATGCTACTCTACATACTGTGCTAAAAAACTCTCTTGGGTTTACTCCCTTTACCCATACCCCCACTCCCAAAGGGAAGACCAAGCTATCAGTTGAGGCTAAAATAAGGGATAGGCAAAGTCTTGTGTTTCTACATGGTACTCATTCATTTATGAGAACAAAGAATAATGGAAGTGCCTTGGTTAAATACAGGATCTTTCTCATGAAAACATCCTTCTTGAGTTACTCCCTTCACAAAGAAAGATGGCAGGTGTGGATGGCCTGAAGGTGACCCTGTAACTAAGGTATAGAATTTCTGACTGTCACTTAGCTGCAACCTTTTGATGACTGCTAACTCAACCATAGCATTCAACAGTATTGAAGACTTTTCATTTATGTCATCTCATTTGTGGATATTTAAAAGTATTAGTTATTGATGGGAAAGCATAGTTATAAAGTAATAGATATATATTTTTATGTTATTTCCCCACTGAACTGTGAGCTACATTAGACCATATTACTCACTGGATATGAATAAATACAGTCCTGTTTCTATTACTACTTTTCTCATGTTAGCATTTGACACCCATTCAATAAAGTTTATTTAAATTAATTTAGTGACATTCACGTCTCATGTGTAATTTGTCATGGTAAATATTTTGTAATATATTTAATTTGGAGGCATTCCAATCTCTGTTTATAATGAATGCTTTTTTTTCTCATTATAAAATATACCTGCTTTTATTTAATACATGGAAAATATATAAAATTATATACCGAGACCAATACTATCCCACAATCTCATCACTCCTTTCTCCCTGCAAAATATGCCATTAACTTTTGAAATCTTTGTATGCAGATTATACCTGGTTGAGGTTGCTGTGGGTGTATATATATATCTTTAATATAATATTTGTTGTCTTAATTTTTCAACCATTAGTATATATTAATTATATTTATTACCAAAAGTCTCTTTATAAAAGTTATTATGCTTTCTGTGTACATGTTTAATTTGATATGTATTTATCTGAAGATAGTAACAAATTCTATTTAATTATTATATCTACCCATTCCTTTTCCAGCAGAAGAGACTGTAATAGCCGATGGATGTCAAATCTCTTATAAAATGTGTACAAAACATATAGTCATATTTCTTCACTGATATAACCCTTATTAACAATTACACTAATAATTCTTTTTTTCTCATTGTAGCTTCAAAGCTGCCTGAATGGAGGGATCTCATAACAATAGATTTTTCCCCAAAAAATTCAACGTAAGATTCTCCATTTACATTTGATAATATTGATTGCATATTTCATATATTTCATAGTGGCATTGCAAAGTAAAGCTCAGAAATACTTTAGTTTTTAAAAATGCAAGTTCCATTTTGGAATTCATTTTTTTATCCTGAAAATGTCACAACAAATATACAGATCAGAAAATATTTCATAAGAAATTTCCCTGTGTTGAAACTCAACAATTAATATTGATGCAGATTGAACTAATATGGCAGGAACTGATAACATGATTATTATTCCATTGGTTTTTCTAACAATTCCATCTTATTACCCAGTCTTCAAAATTGATAATACTCATAATCAGGAAGCCAAACTGTCCACAATGTAAATCTCTTACCTGAGGGTAAAAAGAAGCAAGAAACACCTTATTGTATTTTAGGTTAAAATTCATTCACCATATATATCCTAGATTATTTACTGTGCACTTCAAATGTTATAAGTTACATTTCCCTTGACCTTGAGGAACTCACTGTTGAGTAGGCATGTCAGATATGCCAAGAAATAACTATAATGCCACTGTCAGTCAAGAAGAAAAGTTATTCAAAGAGTATAATGGAAGCTGATATAAATTTTTCCCCTTATGACTAGTAATCTCAGATGACTTCTATAACAAAAGGAAGGTGCTCGGTGATTTGAAACCCTGACCATTAATTTCTGACATCATTGACCAGTCTTTGGGCAAAGGTTTTATTCTCTATTTTGACCCATAAGCTGCTCCTTCAGCGACACTAAGAAGAATGTTAGTGGGATCTGAAGAAACGGAGAGGGGAGATCATGGGGATAAAATATACTCATTCTCTAAACAATCCTTTCTTTCAAAGGAGACAGTTATTTGAACATTTCAACAGGATATAGCAAAATCTATACGCTAACTTTTGCTTTGTCATGTGAGAAATGTATTTCCGTTCGGGCCCATTTGCTGCTAAAAATTCTTTCAGAAAGCAAAAATGTAAACTAGTATTTCTTGGGTAATGTTCTGTTTGCAGTGAAAATGTGGTGTGCATACATTTTTTATTCCCCCCCAAAGTCATTAGGATTTTTCAACCAAAAATGAAGGGAGATTTGACTCCTTAGAGATAAGAATGAGCAGACTGAGTAAGGAAAAAAGAAAGAAGAGAAAGATACATCACAGTCCTTTGGGAGAAAAGACATTAAGAATCTTAGTTGTTTTTCTTCCCATTCTATGTCAGTTCAAGCCTATCCTAACAGAGATTAAAGATATATTCTGACAATATGTTCAGAAGGAGATAATGAAACAAAGAGTTGAGAGATATAACTGAATTATATTATTAAGTCTATTAAGGATTTTCACTTACTAGCTAGCTTCCAAAATTCTTATATTCCTATTGTCTGGGTTCTTTGTTTACATGGAAATTTGTTCATGTGATATAGCTTTATATACAAGAAATATAGAAGAATAATATGAAAGAAATAATATGTAAAAAATAAAAATAATACTTTAAATAGTTGGAAGTGTCATGAAAAAATAAATCAGGATAATATGATATAAAGTGATTTAGGTTTTACTGAAAGTTTCTATGTGGTAGTGGCATAAAATTAGAGACTAAATGAGAGAGAAATATTCATATGACTCAAAAGAGTTTTTCATGCAGAGAGACAGTTAATGCAGAGGACTTGAGGAAAGTCCTTGGAAGTCATTCAGAATAGCATAACCTGATTTACATTTTTAAAAAGATCACCGTCTGCTATGTAGGAAACTGATTATCAAAGGGTGATAGTTGAAGATGTGAGATCAGGAAAAGTTCTATTGTGTTAGTCGAGGTATGAAGTAAGGATGGTGGTAACTGGTGTTGATAGTAGAGATGGAGAGAAGCAGTTGTACTCAAGATACATTTGGAGAACTACTGGATGGTAGAATTGGTCAGAAATGTTGAGGTATTGTATGTTTGGACAAAGGAATGGAGGAATCAAGCATAAAACTGAGTCTGGGGGTTGAACCACTAGATAGGATCTGGGGTAACTTACTGTGATGGGAAATTCTGGAGAAGAAACAGAGGAGGGAGAGGATTAGTTAAGGTTAATCAAAAATTCTGTGGCAAACATGTTAAATTTGAAGCACCTGTACAACATTCAAGCAAAGATGCTAAGCAGGCGCTTGTATATACATTTTGTGACCTGAGGGAAGAGTTATGGAGAGCATAACATTTTGAATATCATCAGCATAAAGATGGATTTAAAGCCAGAGCCTGAAGAATATCACTTAAAAAAAGAATGTGTAGATAGAGAAAAAGGCCCTGGGATTCTCTGAAAGATGAAGACTGAGAAGAATAAAAGAGAGGCAGGAAATGAGCCCAAAAAAGACTAGCATATGGGATAAGAAGAACATGAGGCATTCATGCTATGGGAGCCTAGTAAAGTATTTCAAAGGGAAGAAGTGCAGTTTGCACTACGGGGAGGGGGCATGTCACTAAGAGATGAGGGAGATGAAAATGGAAGTGGCCAATGAAATTGGTGACATGGACATCATTGGTAACCTTGCCAAGAGCAGTTAGAGGTAAAGTGGAGAAGGGAGATGAATTAGAGAGAATATAGGAATAACTGAAAGTGAAGAAGTGGGGAAAGAAATATGAGATGAATAAACAGCACAGAAAGAATACAGACAACATTCTTAAAGTTTGACTACAGTGATTAACAGGAAAATGGTCAGGATGTGGCATGAAAGGGAGGTTTGTTTGTTTGTTTGTTTTTAATATGTTGGACCACATTTTGCACATTGATAGGAATTATCTGCAAAATGCAGTTGGGGAAAATAAGATTCAGATGGTATAGGCAGGAACTATCAAAGATAGTTGTTCTTATGAGGATAAAGTAGTACCAAGTTTGTAAAGTTCTTGGATGGAGTGTCTGAAATACATACAATAGATGTTCTAAAATGATGACTTTATTACCCATATATTTTGTAATCTCAATCTTTTGATTAATTAGTAATAAAAAAGAGATTAAGGGGGCGCCTGGGTGGCTTAGTCGGTTAAGCGTTCGACTTTCGCTTAGGTCATGATCTTGCGGTTCGTGGATTCGAGCCCCGCGTCGGGCTCTGTGCTGACTGCCAGCTCAGAGCCTGGAGCCTATTTCAGAGTCTGTGTCTCCCTCTTTCTCTGACCCTCCCCTGCTCACGCTGTCTCTCTCTCTTTCCTAGAAATAAATAAAAATATTTTTAAAAAAAGAGATTAGGGAAAATTAACAAAGGTAAAAAGAATGGGATAAATGAATATCCCTCTAAGTTATTTTTAAAATCATTTGAGTATGATTGACACAAAACAAACTTTGCATATTTAAAGCATGCAATTTGATAATTTGGCATTTATGTAACACCTGTAAAACCACCACCACAAGCAATCAAGATAGTGAACCTAAGTACCACCACTGAAAGATTCCATGTGTCCCCTTGTAAATCATCCCTGACTCCCACATCAAAGGAACATGGATTTTTATCAATAAAAATTAGTTTGTATTTATACAAACTAGAATTTACATAAGTGTTATCATACAGCAAGCATTCTTTTTTGCCTGGCCTCTTTCATTCTGTGTAATTATTTGAGATTTTTCTTCTGTTTTATAGATTGATAGAGTTTTCTTTGTTATCACTTTATAGTATTACTGAGTGGTGTACCGTGGCTTACTCTTTCACCTAAGATGATCTATTCACCTGAGTTTGGGTTGTTTCCAATTTCCTATTTTGGGCTATTATAAATAAATTGTTATGAACAATTGCAGACAAGACTTTGTATGAACATATTCTTTCATTTCTCTTGGATCAATATCTAAAAAGGAAATAACTGGGTCGCCTAGTAAGTATATTTTTAACTTGTTTAAAACTGTGGAACTGTTTTCTAAAGGGTTTGTACCATTTTACATTTTCACTGGCAGTGTGAGTTTCCATATTCTACATTCTTACAAATACTTGAAGTTCTGGGTATATTTTTTAATTTCAGATATTCTAGTAAGTGTGAGATGGTTTCCATTTGTGACTTTAATTTTCATACTCCCAATGACTAATGACATTAAGCTTTCTCCATGCTTACTTGCCATTAATGTCTCTTCTTTGATAGAGTTCAAATATTTTCCCTCTTTTAAAAATTGGGTTTTTTAATTGTTGAATTAGGAGAGTTCTTTACATATTCTGGATACAAGTTTTCATCATATATGATATGCAAATATTTTTTCCACATCTGCCACTTGTCTTTCATTTTCTTCATGATATCTTTTGACAAGCAGAGATTCTTAATTTTGATAAATTTCAATTTATGTTTTTTTCCTTTTATAGCTCATACTTGGCATGGAGTCTAAAAAAATTATTGCTTAGGGGCACCTGGGTGGCTCAGTCACTTAAGTGTATGACTCTTGATTTAGGCTCAGGTCATGATCTCACTATCTGTGGAATCAAGTCTGGGATCGGGCTCTGTGCTGACAGCATGGAGCCTGCTTGGGATTCCTTCTCTCTCCCTCTCCCACTTGCTCTCTCTCTGTCTCAAAATAAATAAACATTTAAAATTTTTAAAAAATGCTTAACTCCAAGTCACAAAAGATATTTCCTATATTTTTTTCTGGAAGTTTTAGGTTTAAGAATCCCCTCTAACATTTGTCGGATCAGGAAGTGCAAGTAATACAAATTATATATTAAGTAGTGGACACTACAACAGTACATTGAATCAGTCTAATGAGCCATATCAAAGAGTTACTTCAACCTCTATCCCCCACTGCAAAGTTTGTCCAAACCTCATCAGTTAAGTCCAATACCTCCTCCTGCTATGGGACAGGGTAGAATAATGATGTGGGCTTATATCCAAGAAATCTGTAAAAGTTAGAGCCTCTCTGTTCCAAATTTCTGGAGCATAATTAGACAGGTACATGTGGCCTTCACTCTTCTTGGGGATAAGGAGACATTAACCCCATCCCTAGTCATCTTTTTCTTTAAAGCAGTTGTGTTTGGGATAGTGGAAGAGGGAGGGATCACATGCTAGAGAGAGGGAGAGAACAGCTTCACACCAGGAAGAAAGGCACATTTACTTCTGGATTCCTATGGGGCAGCTTAACCAACTAAAGGTATAATATTTTCACTCAACCCAGAGCTCTGTATCTCTATTGTAGATACTGTTTATTTCAGCTTTGGCAACCTCTTGATTACGCAGCCACAGCCACAACCACAGGATTGTGGCTCCTCTAGTTTGAGTTGATTTGATTTGCACAGAGACAATTTTTTTTAAGGAACCCCCTTTAACACATAGTTTCAACTACTCCATCATCATGATAACGTCTCTTAAGTTTTCACGTGCTTTTAACAAAGTCTAAAAGAATTTTTTAGGTGGTGGAAGGTGAAGATGAGAATTTATCTAAATTCTGGGGTGCCTGGGTGGCTCAGTCGGTTAAGTGTCCAACTTCAGCTCAGGTTATGATCTCCCAGTTCATGGGTCAGGCTCTGTGCTGACAGCTAGCTCAGAGCCTGGAGCCTATCTTCGGATTCTGTGTCTCCCTCTCTTCTGACTCTGCCCTGCTCACGCTGTCTCTCTCTTTCTCAAAAATAAATAAAAGACATTTAAAAAAAAGAATTTATCTAAATTCTGTTAAGTCTGTTTCTCTTCTTCTTCTGGTTTTATAAAGCCAGTCTAGTGATGGTTCAAATACTATCCAGTGCCTCATGTGTGGTTTTCTGTGGGATTCTGTGTGTATGAGGGAAAGGGCCAAAGCGCTCCTAGCAGCCTGCATTCACTGGGGAAAACAACTCTGGGACTTTCACTCTCATCCCTGAATGGACCTAAAGTTGACATGAAGAATACAGGACAGGCTGAGCCATAGAAAAATGTGTTTGTTGACGTTCTTTAACAAACAATGGGCACCACCCCCTCATCTCCTAACAGAACCAGCCAAACTGCTAGCCTTTTGCCTGATTGACCCATAGTGATCACTAATTTCCCTTCTTTCATTCCAAGGATAGCGGCAAATCTCTGTAACTCTTAATAAAAAAGCCAAATCTTTGGTCTACCCAGAATGAATCCAAATACTAAGTGTTAATAGTGTGCATACCTGAGGTTGACTGCCACGTTAATGAGGAACTCACTGGAGGAGGGTTTGAGCACCTTTTGAACAATGTTTTTGTTTTGTTTTGTTTTTTTCATCTAATTTCTGGTACTCAGCTTTCAGCCACATCCTCAATTGCCCCCCTCCCCACTAGCAGGCAATAACATGGAAGAGCATTTATTGCCCAATTAACCATGTAATTTGGTCAATATGTTTTGTTATTGATTTCCTGGTCTTCCCTTAAGTCCTGATAAGAGGCCCATGGAAACTTTCTTTTCCAGAACACCACATCTCTGTCAACATTTTAGCTTTATCACAAAATTGTCAAGAACTGTGAAGGGTCTGAGATTTTACACAACTCACAAGCTAACATGTTCCCCCTCTGTATTTTCATAGATAATTTTAGAAAACATGTGATTCAGATGTCAGAGACCAAGGACAATTCATTGTTCACACCAGTAGCAGTAGGCAAATTATCAACAACTTTGTGCCAGTACATGAACACCAACTGCCACAAGATGATGTGACAAAAAAAGTGACAGCTGCTGGGGCTTCTGGGTGGCTCAGTTGGTTAAGCGTCCAACTTCTGCTCAAGTCATAATCTTGCGGTTTGTGGGTTTGAGTCCCGTGTGGGGCTCTGTGCTGACAGCTCAGAGCCTAACTTGCTTCAGATTCTGTATCTCCTCTTTGCTCCTCCCCTGTTCATGCTCTGTCTCTCTCTCTCTCAAAAATGAATAAACATTAAAAAAAGATTAAAAAAATAAAAAAAGGGACAGCTGCACATGGGATGTATTGTGTTATAATGGAGGAGCCCTGAACTTGGGGAACCCAGCTCTTCTATAATGAATATAAAGCATGAGTTTTCTTTGGTCTGGATAATGATGAAGCTTTTTCGCTATATGAACATTTTGAAAGATATAGTCCATAATAAAGGGCAGTTAATAATTTGCTTATAAAGTATGAAGAAATGTGAGAGATGCATTGAGAATTGTTTTCTAACAATAATGTGTTCTTTTACTCTGGCTGCTCTTCTCACTGGTTTTAAGCAATGTGATTGCAATGTGCTTTGTAGTAACTTTCTTCATAACTCTTGTGCTTAAATTTTGTTGAGTTCCTTGATATTTGGGTTTATAGTTTTCACCCAATTTGAAAAAAAATGTTTTTTATTCAATTCTCTTTGCTGTCTCCTTTCTTCTCACTTGAAAACTCAAATTATATGCATTTGGCCATTTGACGTCTCAAAACTCAATGATGCTTTTTTATGCACCTGTCTTTTTTTTTAGTTGTTTTTCCATACTTTTTGCCTATACTACATCTTCAGATTCACTAATTCTTTCTTCTATAATGTCAAATCCAAGGCTAATCCCAACTTGTGTATTTTTTATCATTTACATTAAAGTTTTCATCACTACAAGTTTTGTTTGTTTTTTTTTTATATGTTCCATGTCTCTGTAACATCAATCTTCTCCCTGGCTTCTTACACACATAGTATACAGCTTTAATAACTTTTTAAATATACTTGCTGCTAATCCTAACATCTATGTTAGTTTTGGATAGGTTTTTATTTTTTTTTTCAGGTGAGCTGTATTTTATTAAGACTTTATTTTTAAGAACATTTAGAAGGTCACAGAAAAATTGCAAAGGCACAGAGATTTTCCATATGCACCCTCTTCCCACACATGTGCGGCTTCTCATATTATCAACATCACCTACCAAAGTGTTACCTTTGTTATGATTGATGAGTTTACATTGACACATCCTAATCACCCTAAGTACATAATGTACATTATTATTCTTGGTGTTACCCATTCTGTGTGTGTAGCAAAAATGTATAATGGCATTTATTCATCATTATGGAATTATACAAAGTATTTCATCACCCTGAAAATCCTCTGTGCTCTGCATGTTCATCCCACCCCAGACCCCAACCCTTGTCAACCACTGATTTTTTATTCTTTCCATAGTTTTGTCTTATCCAGAATGTTATATAGTTGGAACCATCAGTATGTATCCTTCTCAGATTGGTTTCTTTCATTTAGCAATATGCATTTAAGACTCCTCCATGTCTTTTCATGCCTTGATAATTCATTTATTTTTAGCATTGAATACTATTTCATTTTCTGAATGCACCACAGTTTATTTATAATTTCACCTACTGAAGGACATCTTGGTTGCTTTCAAGTTTGGGCAATTATGAATAAAACTGTGGTGGACATTCATTTGTGGGTTTTTGTATGAACACAACTTTTCAACTCATTTTGGTAACTAGAAAGGAGTGTGATTATTTGATTATATGGCAAGATCATGTTCAGTTTTGTAAGAAACTGCCAAACTTACCTCTCAAAGTGGTTGAACCATTTTGCATCCCCACCAGCAGTGGATGTGTGCTTCTATTACTCCACAGCCTCACCAACATTTGGTGTTATCAAAGTTCTAGATTTCGACCGTTGCCATCGGTATGTTGTAGTATCTCATTGTTGTTCTGATTTGCATTTCCCCGATGACATAAGATGTGGTGCATCTATTTTTGTGTTTATTTGCCATGTATAAATCTTATTTTGTTAGGTATCTGTTACGGACTTTGTCCCATTCTTTAATGAGGTTGTTTATTTTCTTACTGTTGAGTTTCAAGAGTTCTTTATATATTTTGGATTAACAGTCTTGTATCAGATGTATTTCTTGCAAATATTTTCTCCCAGTCTGTGGCATCTTCTCATCCTGTTGACCTTGTTTTTCTCAGAGCAGTAGTTTTTAATTTCAATGAGGTCCAGCTTATCAATTATTTCTTTTATGGATTATGTTTTTGGTGCCTAAGAATTATAACTGCCTTGGCCTTCACAGACTTCGAGTTTCATCATCTCAACTCAGGGAGACTGATAGACTTTGCCTGGATTTTTTTTCTGTACTATAGCCTGGAACCTTTCCCCAGAAAGTTAGCTAGGGAAGTAATTTGTTTTCCATATCACAGATTTTATTGGATTTCATTTGTTTGCATCCAATATCTTGAAGATTATTGTTGCATATTCATATCATTTCATATATTTTACTTGTTTGGTTGTTTCCAGTGGAAGGGCAGACCTGGCCTCTATTTTCTAATATGATCATCAGTGAAGTCAGTCACTGTGTTCTACAATGTGAGTAAGATGCTTCTCTTCATATTAATTCATATTTGGGTTCTACTAGCATTAAATTGCAATTTCTTACATCTAGCGGCCAAATCTTTCTCTGAATCTAATTTTCTTAACATATATATATATATATATATATATATATATATATGAGATTGAAACTCTTATACTCTTAACATATATATATAGATTAAAACTCTGACATCTTAAAGAAGAGCCTCTTGAGAGCACCTACTCCACTGCACATGTTTGGAAAACTGAGGCTGGAATAATAAAAAAAGTTAGCCTATCACTCCTTAATTGATGGTAGCATGTAACCAGAACTTAGATCTTACTACTACACATATACCATATTTGATCAGTTACATCCTATAAGAAATATTTTATTTTTATTATTTTTTAATTTTTTAAATGTTTTTATTTATTTCTGAGAGAGAGAGAGAGAGAGAGAGAGAGAGACAGTGTGAGCAGGGGAGGGCCAGAGAGAGAGGGAGACACAGAATTCGAAACAGGCTCCAAGCTCTGAGCTGTCAGCACAGAGCTGGATGGAGTGCTCGAACCCACCAACCGTGAGATCATGACCTGAGCTGCAGCTGGATGCTTAACCAACTGAGCCACCCAGGCACCCCTTTCTTATAAGAAATATTTTAGAAGTCACCTTGGCCCCTCTAACTGTATGAAAACTTGCCATTCTGCCAACTGCTTGAGACCTCAGCAAACTAAGATATGTTTGTGGAACACAAAAGAACAAATAAATCAAAATTCAGATGTTATTATGTACCAGTCAGTGCTATTGTGAGACTAATTGTGGTCTGTAAAATGATTTGTCATTGACAGATGAAAATCAATTGAGAAAGTTAGCATTACAGTGATTACAAGGGAACTTCATAAATATAGCCATATGCTTAAAATGTAACTTCCAATTTTAGCCATTTAAAAACATACAATTAATGTCTCACTGGTATATTGTGCCAGCACATGAACTCTCATTTAAGTATTTTAAATAATTGAGCATTAAATACCAATAAAAGGAAAATTGCAGTTTCATGGTGATGCTGCTGCCAACAAGGTCTTAACTCAGGATCTTGCTCCCTATCAAAGCATGTCTTTCTTCCTCTTCTCAGCGTTTGCCAGTAAAATGTTCTTATAAATCATGTAAGTCCCACAGTCCATAATCCTAAATTACTCTCACACAGATTCTTCCAGTCCTAGGGAAAGCTAACATTATTAACTTCTGCTGGCATCTGTTAAAGTGTTCTGGCTTTCCGGACCCTGTAAGATTTGCCATTCATTTGTAGATCATAACGTTTTACTATGCCAAACTTGGCTGTCTCTGCATTCCTCTTTGACATTGGGGATATTTGTTGCGATGGTGGGAAAACATGTTAGAGGAAGAGAGATAATGAAGTCGTCTATTAAGTCAGATGATAAATTGCAAGTCATCGAACCATTCTTTTGTTTCAAGAACAATAGGTTCAGACTCACTATAAATTTATGGCAACTCAGCAAGATGTTATATGGAGTTGTCTTGCAACCTTTGGGCGTCCAGCACATAATATGGGGTCCTTTGCAGAAATAAGGGGTAAGAAGGTGGGAAAGTGTTATTGGCTCTTTTAAAAGAAAAAATGTATCTTGCTCATGGTATGACACATAAAATCTTATAATCCAGAGGTTTAAAAATTGTGGAATTTTCAATTATAATTATATAACCTCATTAGGCCCAAAACCACGTTTATAAGATAACTAAAATATTGCTTCTTGACTTTCTTTATTCATTTGCTCTCCTGTGATATTTGAGAATATTCTTTCCCCAGAAAATTAAATTTAAAAAAATAATTTTCTGGAAGATGAAAAAAGGGAAAAATAATAAGAAAGTCTATATCAATTAATAAAATAAAACATTGCTTTTCATATTTTAATTATAACAATGATATAGCAGTTTAAAAGCATGAGTAAAATGTCCCTTGTAGCAGCCAAAAGAACTGATAAAATAGGATACTGTCTTAATAGAAGTACAGTGTCTTGAAAAATGGGAGGTTCTATGTTCTGGGTGAGTAAAGCATTGAAGCACTGTATTCAGTTCTGAAAGTAATACTGGGAAAACTTGACAAGTTGGAGCAAAGTCACAAGATAGTAACCAGACCATCATGGCAACAACTAGGCGACATGAACAACTTTGGAGTCAGTGGTTGGGAGAGCGTGGGTACAATTTAATAGCCATCTTTATGTGTCTGGAGTACTGTCATTAGAATTTGATTTATGATTCTTCATGTCAGATGTAGAAGAGGGGGCACCTGGGTGGCTCAGTCGGTTAAGCATCCGACTTTGGCTCAGGTCATGATCTCAGGTTTGTGACTTCAGGACCCACATTCAGCTCTGTGCTGACAGCTCAAGCCTGGAGACTGCTTCAGATTATGTGTGTGTGTCTCTCTCTGACCCTCTTCTGCTCATGCTCTGTCTCTCTCTCTCTCAAAGAAATAAACATTAAATGAATAAATAATTTTATTATTTATTTTAAATGAATAAATAATGAATAAATAATTTTTATTCATTTAGTTAAAAAATTTTTAACTAAAAAAAGAAGTAGAAGAGAAGGTAAAAGTGACACAGAGGAAGAGTCTGCTTAGCGAAAAAGGCAAGTTTTCAAAGTGATCAGAACTATTGAAACTGGAAGCCAGTATTCCATAATGCCAGTGTTCAGAGATGTGTTGAGAATATTATCAATAGGGCTCAAGGGTCTACTCAAGAATTTTACTAGGTACTTCTCAGGTTTTTCCATGTCTATGACTTTTATTTGTCTTGATTATAGTTGATACCCAGATAGAGATTCATTTGACCCGGTAAAAGTTTCAGATTAACCAAAAATTATGTTTGGTAAGGAGAAATCAGTACAATATTGATTCTAAATTTGGGATGGGTTATGGATATGTCCCACATCTCTCCCAGTTCAAAACCTCTTTCAGGCTTGGCTTAATAAGGAAATATTCTTTGTCCAAGATCATGTTGACTCCTCACTTAAGCAGTCTATATCCAGTGCCTGATTGAATTGGGGGTACAAATACTTAACCTTCTTGTCTCATCTTAGCGCAACTCCAAAATGCCATTTGGAGTTCCTTATGAAGTGAATTCCAGTCATATTCTGACTATTCTATAACCCACATTTACAATTTGCCAGATCCTCCTTTTTTGTCTTTATCACAGAGCTGTTGATCCTTAAAATACTTAATAGTAAAAGTTCAAGCAAGCTCTTCTCCATCTCAGAGTTTGTTTCTGGAGACATCTGAAAAGGAAGAGGCTAGAATTAGATTTTAGAGTTGTTCTGGAAATAAGGACCTTATCACTGGTGGTGGGTGAATTTATAGTACAAGGTAGCCATGTAACTATAACACATATGATGAGAACAAATGGGATTGAAGCACTTAAAAATCTTGGTTCCCCCAAATATACTAAAAATTCTAAGCTTTCTGAAGTGAATCACTCTTTCATCTTAAGGTCAGTGCTTCACCTTTCTCAAAGACCTGTGGCTGCTGCCCTCACAAGACAACTCTTGGCTTCTTAGGAACTTTCCTTCTTGACCAGCAAACCAACAAGTAGATCGAACCACCACAGAACAAGTCCAGAGATGTGCTGGGCTTTTCATGAAAGAACTGCAAGGGCTAGAAAATGTGTGATAGCAGATTTCAGGAGGAAACATATAGAACTGGATTCTGTGGATGTTGGATGTTGGTTCTTTATCCAGCAGAATATTCCATTGGTCCACTCTCTTGGTGGCATCATACTAATCACACCAGATAAACAACAAATGTCAAGTGTGTTGGAGGCCTTAGAAAGACTCATGAACTTCAGAGGGTGAAATATTAAGATATTATCACATTAATAAAATTTTCAGGGACCCAGTGGTTTGTGGCATTTCAAGAAATACCTTCCAAAGGAAAGGACAATTGATGTATCTCACACTTCCTACCATAAAGAAGGAACTGTCATAGTTGGTGGACCACACCTGGAGGACTGCTCTGGCTATTATTATACAGAGTGACATGAAAAGCTTCAAAGTTTGACTAACAAATAGGAAGAGGCTCTGTAGCAGGGCAAGATTTTGAGATTTTGGTGTAAGTGGCACTAATGCTTCAGCCATTTAATCTAAAAGACCCTGTGGTCTTAGGTATGTATGTGATAAGAAAAGATTCTATGTAGGTTTACATATGTAGTATAAGGTTTACAGCAAAGGCAAGGGTAGAAGCAGGGAGTCCAGTTAGGAAACTCCTGTTACAATTAAGAGAAATAGAACTGGTGATGTTAAAAAGTGCTCAGATTCCAGATATATCTTGAAGACAGAGTTGACACCACACATTGGTAGATTGGATGTGGAGTGCGATAGAAAACAGAGGAACTAGGAAAGACTAGAAGGTTTGGAGCCTGAGCAAAAAGAGAAAAAAATGAATTGACCATGTACTGAGATGTCAAAAACTGTAAGAGGAGATTTACAAAGAACCAGCACCAGGTGGGGTTGAAGCTATCCAAAGCTCAGTTTTGGACATGTTAAATTTGAGATCATCTTAGCCATCCAAGGAGGGACGTCAAATAGTCAGTTGATATACAAGTTTACATTGCAGAAGAGAAGTCCAAGCCAGAAAAATACATTTGGGAATCATTAGCATAGAGTTGATATTTAAAGCTATAAGTCTATATGAGGTCATTAAAGGAAGATGTGTAGCTAGAAAAAAGGGTCAATGTCTGAATGCTGGAACACTCCTATTTAGAGATCAAGGAAATGAAGGGGAGCCAGCAACAGAGTCATGACAGCATAGCCAGAGATGAGAGGAAGACAACCAGGCAAATGTTTTATCTTGGGAAAAAAGTAAGGAAAGCATTTCAAGGAGAGAGCAATGAACACTATGTCAGATGCAGCTACTGATTAAGATGACCCTGTTGCATTGTTGTTTCTTCAAGTGTGCTTCACTTTGCCACTTTCTGCTTTCACTCTTTCTTACTAGGTCCCATTTTTCCTTCTTTCCATCAATCTATGTGTCTTTGCTGATTTCCCTTTCCTTGCAGCGAGAGCTCTTCAAATATGGTAGTGAGTACTTGGCAATCCACGTCCTATGAGGCAGAAAAGGTATCTTTCTAGTTTATAAACACAAGCATAAGTCCTGACACAATTTGGACTCTGACCTTGTATTTTCTCCCAAGAATTCACAGTTCTTTTTAGACATTACCTCATTAATCCCGAGATAAACTATGTACATAAACTCTGACACTAAAATTTATTTGGAAATACATGTGAAGAATTAATTGCCTAAAATAGGTTGTTGTGTAGAACATTTAAACTACATAAAAAAATTTATCTGTAGATAAGTCTTATTTTGCTCATAGGCTTTTATATATATATATTCATGGAAATCACATAGAATGGATCTTTGAAATATTAATGCAGATAATTCAACAAGAAAAATAACCAATATTTTGTGCTTGGCTTTAGATGCAACATCACATCATTAACATGATCATCATCTTCAAAATCATAATCATGATTATCACCATCACCATCGTCCATGACAGGCCTTCATCAATGAGTGTCAGCACTGTGCTAAGCACTTTATTATTTTAATTATCACAGACACTCTATGAAGTAGGCACTAGAATTATCTATCTTAAGGTGAGAAGTTCTAGGCCCAGAGAGTTAAAGAAAGATGCCAAAGGTCACACAAATGAGAGTGATGAGCATGAAATGTGTGCCTGTAAAACCTAATAATGATGATAATTGAATCTTGGTTTTAGAGAAAGAACTAAGATTATTGCCAACAGATTATTCAACATTAGCTGAAATAAAAAATCCAGAGAATAGTTTAAGCATAAGAAATAGGAAACAGAACCAAACAAAAAAAATTAAAAGTTGGTTCTTTGGAAAAACTAATAAAATTGATAAATGTCTAGTATGACTAAGCAAGGTACTAAAATAGATAAAATATATTTCTGTGTTTCTATCTATCTATCTATCTATCTATTTATCTATCTGTCTATCATCTATCTATCTGTCTATCTATCTATCATGTATCCTTTATTTATCCATCTATCTATCCATCTGTCTTTCCATCTAAACAAATATAAACTTACAAAGGAAAATTGTCCCACAGCAAGAAAATCACAGAACAACCTCACTTGTTAAAATAGATGCAAAAACTCTAACAAAATAAAGACAAAATTAGTAAAATAAATGATGAAATATTCACATTTGGACTAGTGTTTATAATTCATGGTGCTTAAGTCATTTTACCCTGTTTCTATATTGCTCAAAACATTCTTTTGGTCAGCTTCTTGCTCTTAAACCATTTGTCTATGGTTTTGTTAGGCTTGTTAATTTTTGTTGTTCTCCAAAGCAATTTGCTAACAGTATTTTAAGTCATGGCAAACCACAGAATTATGCTGAAAAAGTGAGTTATTTGACCACATTTGAGCTTAACCAGGATTATTTTGTTGTTGGAATGTAGAATATATTACTCTGGAAGCAAACATACTGGAAACCAATTAGGATGCTCTTGTAAGACAAAGGGTAATGCATCCATGATGTCTGTACTGCATGTGATTAAGCTGAAATAAGGTTAATGCTGTAGATTTAACTATTTAGTTAAAATTAAGGCTTTCCAGCACTGTGCAGGTATTTCTAACAGACTTATGAAAATAAACTCAATGCCTCAAATTAGAGAAACTGAATAAGTAAATAGCATTTAACCACTCTGTATTTTAAAACAATATAAGTCATGCTTAAAATGATTAGATATAATTACTTGGTGAGTATAGTTAGATACACAAATGCAAAATAAATATTGAAAGTTTTGCTATATGGTAAGAATGACTAGTTATAAGATATGTGGAAAGATATAGTAAAAAATGTTTACATTTGTATGAATATAAATCACATAAGAAAATATTAAAGTTAAAATTAGTGAAAATATAGTTTTTAATACAATTTAAAAGAAAGCACAAATCCCTATATAAATAAAAGCATACTCTTTTACTAACTAAAGAACATAAAAATGATTTTAATGAGCAGAAACAAGCAAAGTATTTTTGATACAAATTTTCTTTAAGAATGAGCTGTTTGTTTTGGTAGCAGCATAAATGAATGAGCTTTTGTGTATAAAAGTCTATTTCACTTTAAAAACATAAATCTCATATTTATAGTTCAAAAGAGCAAAAACCAAATATTCCCCTTATTAAAAGTTATCTGAGTGTATTTTTCAATTAACATCTATATTATGCACTTATTATTTTTAAAACATTAGATTCATTTGTTTTGATGATTGCCATGGTCATTAATACTTTAGCTAGCTGACAGAATTGAAGTTGACTAAAATCTTGTATGCTGCATGATACAAGATGGTTAGAGACATGGGCTTTGGAGTCAGATATGCCTGTCTTCAAACGCTTATAATTCCATTAATGAGCTGAATGGCCATGAATAATACTGTGGGCTGAAATGTGTCCTCTAAAAAGGTATGTTGAAGTTCTAACCTCTGACACCTCTGAATGGGACCTTATTTGGAAATCAGGTCTTTGCAGATGTAATTAAGTTAAGATGAGGTCATTAGGGTGGTCCCCAATCTGGTATCACTGGAGTCCTTCTAAAAAGAGACACAGACAGACATACAAGAAAATAATATTGTGAGATGGCAGAGACAAGGATGGGAGTGATGCACTTACAAGCCACAAAATACCAAGGACAGCCAGCAACACCAAAAGCTAAGAGGAGGGCATGAAGCAGATTCTCCCCTAGGGCTTTCAGAAACAGCATGGGCCTGCAGACACCTCAATTTATTGTGGGAGGATATATTCACTAATTAAAGTAACCCAGCCCATGGTAATTTGTCAAATAGCCTAAGGAAATTAATACAAGTAAATAGTTGGGGTTTTTTTTAGTTTATGTATTGATTTTGGAGAGAGAGACCGTGTGAGCATGGGAGGCACAGAGAGAGAGAATCCCAAGCAAGCTCCATAATCAGTAGAGAGCCCAAATTTTTATTCAAGTTTCAGGTTTTCCCATCCTTCAAATAGGTATAATAATTGTCTTTAGGGACTTAATTTCTTTGTGGTCTGAGGTTCCTCATCTGTAAAATAGGAATAATAATAGTGACCTCATCATAATGTTGCAAGGATTAAATGAGAGTTACATGTAACTCTACTCCTGTACCTGAAACATAGGAAAAAGTTCATAAGTATTTGCCATTTGACTATTATATTTCATAATCCTTATAGTGTGCTTAATACATTGCTTACAATGTGGTAAGCACTTATTAAATATTAGGTATTATTTTGTATAAATAGTAAGACATATAAAATACAAGGTTACAGATGCCTCAAACATAACAGGTCTTCAATAAATTTGTGCCATTATAATGAATGAATGAATGAATTTATTTTGTAAACATTCATTCATTTTTGAGAGACAGAAAGAGACAGAGGATGAGCAGGGGAGGAGCAGAGAGAGAGAGAGAGAGAGAGAGAGACAGAATCTGAATCAGGCTCCAGGCTCTAAGCCGTCAGCATAGGGCCTGATGTGCGGCTCGAACCCACGACCTTTGAGATCATGACCTGAGCCAAAGTCTGACGCTTAACTGATGGAGCCACCCAGGAGCCCCTGAATTTATTTTTTAAATAAAGCAATTAACTTGTTTTATAATTTAATTTTTGATGAAGCTGTAAATTAATCTTTGATATGCTAAATAATTGCTTCACATGGACGAGTTTATGCCTTGATGAACTCTAAGGTCTGTGTGAACTCTGCATTTAGAATGAGCAACAGACAAATACTCCTAACAGAAAGAGATATGCTACTTCGAAAAAAACGAAAATTAACTAAGAGTGTACAAAAAGACATCAATTCCATAATTTAAGTAATTATTGTGATTATGAAAAGGATTGCTCTATTTATAGAAAACATGGGGAAAAGGATCATATTATGCAACTTACTTTGAACTAGCTCAGTAGAATATTCTCTATCTACCTACTATATTTAAATAGAGATGGATACGAAAGTGGGTAAAATATTAATAATATAGGAAGTCTGGGGAAAGTCTACAAGAAAGAAGTATTTGTACTATTTTTGCAATTATGCTGTTAGTCTAAAATTATGCCAAAATAAAAATTTAGGAAACTATATAAAAAACACATATAGGGGCGCCTGGGTGGCTTAGTCGGTTAAGCGTCCGACTTTCGCTTAGGTCATGATCTCGCAGTTCGTGGGTTCGAGCCCCGCGTCGGGCTCTGTGCTGACTGCCAGCTCGGAGCCTGTTTCAGTCTGTGACTCCCTCTCTCTCTGACCCTCCCCTGCTCACGCTGTTTCTCTCTCTCTCCCTCTCCTAGAAATAAATAAAACATTAGAAAAAAAAACACATAAAATTTAATATTAAACAGATGTTCTGATTTGTCATTTAGATCATCAAGTTATTTTGGATGAATGACTTAAAGCATGATTCAAATAGAATGTAGCCTGAATATTTTGAGAATAAATGGGAAACAGGAACTACAGATACTTTACAAATAACTATACTCAAACACAATTAGTTCAGAAATGATGAGCATTTCTTTACATTTTTTCTTTCAATGGAACACATATAAATACAAATGAAGTAATAGATTTTTAAAAAAATAATTGTTATTGCCATTATTTCATTTCAGCCATACAAAATCACCTGACTTGTTATCTCTCATAATTCTATAGAGAGCTGAACATGGGAATGTGTACAGGCAAATATTACTATATTATTTTGAGGAGCCACAACACTGAAGAGCATTGCTTTGAGTCTTTTTTGTTTCTATAAATAGAGTTGTGTGATAGGTTGTTTTATAACCATTTATAAGGAAAAATGTTTCCACTTGTCTTACAAATATAGTGTGGACCACCAGATGCTATTTTTGTTTAATAATTTTCTACCCTTAAAGAACTTTTCATTGTATATAGCAAGCTTCGAATTGGAAAACTGCCAAATTGACTCATTTAAGCTTTGATATTGCAAACAAATCTCTTAGTAAGTATCATAAATCATCCTGTGAAAATATCAATGCAACCCAAAGCCCAACCAAAACAATTTCAGATCCAAAGGATCGCTATGACATATCAAACAAAAAAAAATTAATCAGTCAGTAGATCAAAGCAAGCTTCAGTTGTCTTCAGATAGACTCAACTACATTTCTAAAAATAAGTACATAAGCCTTCATTCATCCGGAGGGTAAGTTTTCCATCATTAGTGCACATATGTTCCCATTTATTAAAAAATACCATTGTGACCAATGGCTATGCCTTTTATTCAGTGTCACTCATGCAAAGACCTATCATAAGCTGAGCTCAAACCTTCTAATTTGTGCTACAAGGAAGGAGGGAGCCTCTGCAGTGACAGTGTAGTTAACTGGTGGTGAAAATATTCAGCAAGCTAAGATCTTGTCCCCTAAGCAACAGTGAAACACCTTCATGCAAATAAATTAGTACTCCTTGTTTTTAAGTTTATTTTGAGACAGACAGAGACAGCACAAGTGGGAGGAGGGGCAGAGAGAGAGAGGGAGACAGAGAATCCCAAGCAGGCACCACACAGCGCCAACGCGGGGCTCAAGCCCACAAACTGTGACCTGAGCTAAAACCAAGAGTGGGACACTTAACTGACTGAGCCATCCAGGCTCCCCCAAGTAAATTAATACTCTTATTGCAACTGATTTATTTGGTTAGAAGCATAAGAGGAGGAATTATAAATTAAATTTAGAAGTTAGCAACTGTATTATTATTTATTTCTGAATGTTTTAACTCCCCAGAACTTAGTGGTTTAAAATAGCCATTTATTTGTTCACATTACAGGGAATTGGCAACAGAGGCAGGGCTTTGCTGGCATGGTTCATCTTTGTTTTTTATGGTGTCAGCTGGACTCATTCATGCTGTTGTGGTCAGTTGGCAGCTCAGCTGGTTGGCCCTGGAGGGCTTCAGTTACATTGTTGGCAACTGGCTGGGACTGCCAGCCAGGGCATCTCAGTTTTCTCCAGATGGCCTTGCCAGCAGGCTATCCCAAGCTTCCATAGATAGTATCTGATTTCTAAGAGGGAAGAACAGAGGCTGGACATCCTCTTGAGTTCCAGACGTGGAAGTCATACCATGTTAGTCTACCACTCTGTTAGTCAAAGCAAGTCACAAAGCCAGTCCATAGCAAAGAGAGTGGAAATAGACTTTATCTCTTCATGAGAGGAGTTGCCAACGTTCTATTGAGAAAAAAAGCATATAATAGAGATGAGAGAAATTGTTGCAGACATCTTTCCAAACAGTCTATCGTATTGGCATGTAATACTAGGATTTCTCCTTCATTAAAACATAGCTCTAATACCGATTATGCAAGATTTTCAACAAACGATTCCCTCTCATTCACATTGTTATTGTTTCCAATAGATTCCTTTCAATGCTTTCAAATAATTGTCTTGAATCTAGACTACTTGTTTTATATGCCTTTCCAAAAAGTGTTTAGTGACTCCCATCTCGCTCTGAATAATCCAATGTTGATCTTCCCACAAAGAGTAAATGCCGTTGTGTACAGATCGGTTTGTACAGCATCTGCCCTCTGACATCACTTGTAAAAATCCCAATATTTATCCCTTCCTTCCCTAAATATTGGAATTCCTATTCTTCTTTTTAAATTCATCTCTCTGATTTCACATTTCCTGGATATTTTAAGTATAGCACATTATGACAATTGTATTTTATAAAATCAGTCACAATTAGGAACATCCTTTCAGTGGTCTTTTTGACACACAAGCTGAAATCAGAGTGGAGGGCTCCTTGGGACAAACGGGATGGCGAGTGACCTTTCTCTTTTCATTTCATTTATTTTATGGGTGGTCTCATTGATGTATACCAGGAGTAGGAATGTGAAGCAAATATATAACATGTAGCCAGAGGAATTCAAGTTGACATCTAAAAACTTTATCAAACAAAGACTTAATAACTGAGATATTAAGAGAGAAACTCTGGAGCTAGAATAGCAATCTCCCCCAACCTCTGGCACAAGGCAGATTTTCTGTGAGTCTTCATTTGTGACGATCTGGGTTTCAGCATGCACTGTCACTTAAAACCACAGGCATGAAGCACGTCCTGCTGGAGAACAGCTACAAAGCGGATGGCACAAATATGTGGTTTCAAGAAATGTAGCAACTTTCAGAGACTGATCATTACTTTCTCCCTTCTCACTTCCATCCTGCAAACGTACAAAAATTGCAGGTTTGTCCATCTGCTAGGGGAGTACTATTATTTAGGGTATTAGTTCAGCTGATTTAATAGTGATTTACACAAAAGCAGAAAGTGTATTTCACCCTCAAAGAAACATCTGAGATAGAGGGCAGTTCTTTTCCATGATGTGGCCCCGAGATGTGGAATGCTTCCCTCTCTTCATTCCACCAATCCCAATTTTGCCTGGTCTGAGCTGACTCCCCATGACTTAGTTCAGCTCTGGGGAACCGGAAAGAGAGGGTGCAGGGCAAGTAGCTTCTTTTTAGGGACGTAGCCCAGAAATTGCACATATCACTTGGTGTGCATATCATTTGCCAGAATTAAGTCAGATGATCACATCTAATTCCAAAGAAGGATGGGAAATAGTCCCTACCTGAGTAGCCAGCCCTAAGCTCTCTCCTTACAGAAGAGTTTCTGTCACTGAAGAAAACAAGGAGACACATAGATTCTGGAGGACAGTTAACCAACTCAGTCACGTTATTCAAACCAAGTTGTGAATGCAGCAATTAGTCACCTCCAGAGGACAGTTTGCCATTACATATTTAAAGTCTTAAATATGTACTCTTCAACACACCAATTATACCGTTAGGAGTAGTACAAGAAAATAATCTATGGATATGCTCAAAGATTTTGCTCTAATTATCATTGGAGACTTAATAATATGAAGGGAAAAAAACTCTTGAATTCCAACAACAGGTGATGGATTAATATAGACTGTTTAAGAGCACTGTTAAAATGTTGATTTGCCCATTGGAGTACTTATATTGTTAAGAATATTGGATCGGGGCGCCTGGGTGGCTCAGTCGGTTAAGCGTCTGACTTCGGCTCAGGTCACGATTTCGCGGTTTGTGGGTTCGAGCCCCATATTGGGCTCTGTGCTGACAGCTCGGAACCTGGAGTCTGCTTCAGATTCTGTGTCTCCCTCTCCCTCTGTTCCTCCCCCACTCACACTCTGTCTCTCTCTCTCTCTCTCAAAAACAAATAAGCATTTAAAAAAAGAATATTGGATCAGCTGATTCCATAAAGATGCAAATAACATGGACTGCATGGGGAAAATTTTACAGTGTATTATTAAGTGAAAATAAGGTGGGTAGAACATAAATATGGTTTTATGTAATATCATCTCATCAATAATATATATAATCTTACTTTTTTTAGTTTTATTTAAATTCCAATTAGTTAACAGACAGTGTAATATTAGTTTCTACTGTACAGTTTAAAGATTCAGCACATACAATACCCAGTGCTCATCACAATAGGGGCACTTCTTAATCCCCATCACCTATTTAATGCATCCCCCCACCACCTACCCTCTCTGGCAACCATCAGTTTGTTCTCTGTAGTTAAGAGTCTGTTTCTTGGTTTGCCACTCTCTTTTTTTCCCCTATGATAATTTGTTTTGTTTCTTAAATTCCACATAGGAGTGAAATTATATGCTATTTGTCTTTTTCTGACTTGTTTCACTTAGCACAATACTATCTAGTTCCATCCACATTGTTGCATATATCAAGATTTCAGTTTGGATGGCTGAGTAATATTCCATTGTATATATGTACCACATCTTCTGTATTCATTCATCAGTGACTGGACATTTGGGCTTTTAATGTTAGAAAGTGAAAATATCAAAAGGATATTAATGCAAAACACAGAATTCTAATACCCTACCAATATGACTTTTAATAAAGCAATCCTTTAGCTTGGCTGTACTTTGAATTCAGTGAGGCATTAGTTACTAAGGGATCACCACCCTCCATTTTCCTCCGAATCTTTTTTGGTTGGATTGTGCCATGATAGGAGAAGGAATATGTTCTGGCTGCTGCAATGCCCTCAACAGCAGCAGATTTCAGAATGCAATCCATCCACCTGGAAATCCAGAATCCAAATAAATTGGTTCAGGGATGCTTACCCCTTCCTTAGGGAATACCTTAACGTAGACCTCCCTTAAGTATTTGCTACATGTTTTTAAAATTTTTTAAATATTTTTATTTATTTCTAGGAGAGAGAGAGAGAGAGCGTGAGCAGGGGAGGGTCAGAGAGAGAGGGAGACACAGACTCTGAAATAGGCTCCAGGCTCTGAGCTGGCAGTCAGCACAGAGCCCAACACGGGGCTGGAACCCACGAACCGCGAGATCATGACCTAAGCGAAAGTCGGATGCTTAACCGACTAAGACACCCAGGCGCCCCAAGTATTTGCTACATTTTTAAAATGGCAGCAAAGAGCTAAACTATACATTGGCTTGAAATAGGGTAACAACAAACACATCAACTCACCCACCCTAAATTTTATTTCAATGGGAAAATATCACAGAACAAGGGCTTCATAAAGCAGCCAGTTGAGAGAGTTGCCAGGAATGGATTTTTAAAAAATTTACTTGTTAAAAAAGATCTGGCCAGAATTACTGTAGTGACTTTTCTGGCTGGGTTCTCTCAATGCACACAATGGCAGAACCCTGTGAGACCCGTTTATATGACCACTAGGTTTCATTAAAGGGCTGGAGGTATAATCTCCTAATAGGTTTGTTTCCTGCTTAATTGTGATAACTTCGTCATGTTAACAAACTGGATTACATTTGTTTTCCCTTCACTCACCAGGGCCTAACTGGTACATAGGCTGTCAACATTTCTATTTCAACCATAATGTTTCAAGGGGATATGATTTGACTGAAAATCAGCTGCAGACATCCACTTCCTCAAAATTATTTTTATGTTGTTCAAGTCAAATAGTTCTGTAGCCATTTAATATTTCTTAAGGAAAGGAGGACAAGTTTGGCCCTTGTCTGCATCCACCAGTAGGGTTATTTTTTCTTCCTCAAATATTCTTGAAAGCTTCAATTAGTCTTTCAAATTTTCTGTGAATTTGTAATGATTGAGAGTCTATTTTGCATGGCACCCAATAGGCAGCTTAGACCCTCCGACTAGATTTTCTCTATTCCTGCTGAGAGTGTAATAGTCGGGTCAGGCTCATACTTGAAAGACTCACTCCCTTAGAATAAATTATAATTGTACATTTTTAGGAAAAGTTTAACTAAAAAAATCTTGCTTTACTTTTAAGTGCCGTAAAATAACTGGCCTGACATTTCCCCGCTAAGATCACTTAGTATCGTCTTGTACATACTTTCGGATTAGCAGTATGAGAAAGACCCAAAATGTCAACCAAAATAGAAGAACCAACATCTAGAAACTCTCAGCTTCTTTAGAAATACTATGAGCTTAGTGGGTGAAAAAGACATATTGAGGGATAATAATGATTTTTAAAAAGTAAACAAAAGGTTCTATCAAGTTTTTATTAAATCTTGACAATAAAACATTTGTAGGATGAATTGTTGTGATTAGAGAGGGCTTTTTTGAGAACTACAAAATTTGTAAGAAATAACATTCATTGACACACTTGTTGAAATTAATGAAACAGTATGTTTACACAAGAAATTTTCAAACAACTTGACGTTGTAGTTTATTTTTTTTCTTTTCATGTGTGTTGTTAAAATGAGCTTCTTTTAATCTACACCTTTGGTCTAAATTCTTTGTTTGAGGATGCAGTACATTTGTATGATGGATAAATTTCCCCATGAAAATATTGAGCTACAATAGTCAAGGTCATTTAAATTAAAAGTATAATTAAAAACATGTTGATTTAACAACATATAAAAGGACTTTTTACCATCTCAATCGATGGAGAAAAATCACTTGATAAAACATAAATTCTTGATTTTTAAAAAGTATAGCAAAGTCAGAAGAAGGGAATGGAGAATACTTATTAAAAACCTACAGGGTTGAATAACAATGTGAGAAGCACTTACTGCCATTGACTGTACACTTGAAAATGATTAAAATCATAAGTTTTGCATTATGTATATCTTAACACAATAGAAAAATACAAAAATTTTTAAAAGAATTAAGTGTGAGAGAATGCAGATAAGTATCTCAGTAACATATACTTAAATATTTACTAAACTATTTTGAATAGTCTCACAAAAATCCAAGTATTTATACTATCATGTTTAAGTATTATAGTACTACCATCAATAGATTTTACGGACCACTCTTGATTTCTAGACGTGATACCAAGTACTTCATATTATTTCGCTTAATTTTTACAATTCTGTGAGATCAAACCTAGTATCTGCATTTTATAGATGAAGTACCTGAGATTCAAGGAGTTTAAATTATTTGCCCAATGCCACACAGCTAGTAGGTCACTCTGGGAATAGCTAGGCAAGGGACATTCAGGTGTCTGGAGCAGAACTATATAAGGGTGAGTCCAGGCTTCCCCAGTGAACAGCTGAGCAGTTGTGAGTGACTTACTACAATTTGCCCATCTGAAAAGTGGGATAATAAGACCTACCCAGTAGTTTGTTAAGAAGGATAAAGCACTTGGAATTGTCCCCAGTATATAATAGGTACTTGTTAAATATTTGTGATGGTTGCTGTTTACCAGGCAGCAAATAAACAGAAAGCCAGAAAACATCTGACTCTGCAACTGATGTTTGTGGCACTTTTGCTCTAGTGCCTCCTGAGGTTACACTCGTCAAAGGATACTATTATCCTTATAATATCATATAAATCATTGGATTTAGCACCCATTGACTAATCCAGGATAATTTCTTTACCTCAAATCCTTAATTTGATTATAAAATTTCTCCAGGCTGAAGACAAAAGGAAAAATCTTTAATAATTGAAACAAAATTTCTCCCCCCCAAAGTATCCTTTGAAGAGCTATGTAGGAGAGATTTGGCAGAGAGAAGAGGAGGAAGCAATGGGACCAGGAGCCAGAGATTAGAACAGTGCTGAGAAAAGGCGTGAGTTGCCTGGAATCACCAGGATCTGGAAGAAGCAGGGAACAGAATCATCCCTCAGGCCTTCGGAGGACACATGGCCGTGGCACACTTTGATGTTTGATTCATGGCTCCCAAACTGACAATAACTTCTGTTGTTTTACCAAAACAACAAAACAGAACAAAACAAAAAGCAAATTAAAAACACAATAGGAAGTATCAAATTTTGTGGTGAAAATTTAAAGGCATGATCATTAAGGCAAGGAAAAGACAAGAATGCCTGCTGTCACCGTTTCTACTCAAGCTTAGTACTGAGAGTCTTAACTAACCCAAGAAAGCCACAATAATCAGGAAAGAGACACAAAACTGTCCTTATTTGGAACCAATGAGGAAAAGGT
This sequence comes from Hyaena hyaena, assembly GCF_003009895.1. Classification (NCBI taxonomy): domain Eukaryota; kingdom Metazoa; phylum Chordata; class Mammalia; order Carnivora; family Hyaenidae; genus Hyaena; species Hyaena hyaena. The sequence continues at coordinate 470,303 of NW_024081752.1, forward strand.
GTCGCAATAATCACAATTCGCCATTCTTCCTAGTGAATGGGGGATCTATGCTGCCATTTCTCAAAGCTGTAGCACGAGAATACCTAGGAATTCTTGGAGACCACCAACTTTGTCTTGCTTTTTCACTTCTCTCTGCTTCCCTTTCTCCTGCTCTACTCCCACTGTGTGCTTCCCTTGTCAGTCACCTCACTCTGACCCCAGTTCCCCTGACAGAATAGAATCGTCAAGTTCTATGATGATCAGAATTGGCATTAGTCTGTTAGATTATTATATTTGATGGACATAGGAATGGTTGATTTAATTTACTATGTCATTGCGGGAAATACAAGTATATTAAATCAACACTTCACACTGCTAAAAGGAATTTATTTTCAAAATATGATATGTTTATGACCTCAAAATCAAAGGCATATTTATATCCCCATTTCAATCAAATTACAACATGACACATCTTTTCAGCAGATGAGGTGACCACAAAACAAGTTGAAGTCCACAGCTTGTCAAAAAACAAAATGAGGAGGAGGAATTGAGCTTGGAGTAATAACTTGGAAAATGAATGTTTTCATACTCTTTCCTTACTGTCCTTACTCTGCTCCTTAAATAGAGAGAAGGACTCAGTATATATTTATATATACATGATACTTTTGGATACTTTAGGTATGTCCAATATGGCCATATTGTCCAGGAGTTTGATAATTGGTAGAAACAATTGGTAACTGTGGTCTTGGATAATACATTACACTTATCTGGCCCTCGGTTTTCCCCTTGTTTAAAATCATTTGGCTAAATTAGGTGATCTTCAAAATGGCTTCCATTTTTGAAGTTCCTTGAGTGTTTGGACACAAAGTGATGATATTCACCTAGTGTTTTTTATGTATCTCTCATAAGGCTAACTGTTTTATCTGCATTGTTTCCTTAAATCATCCCAGCCTGAAGATGCTTGCTTCCCTTTACCACTTGATATAAGTGTTACCAGCATATGAATATGTCATCTAACATACTATACAATCTATTTATTTACTACGTTTATTGTTTATTATCTGGAGTCCTATAAACCTAGATTTGGCAGGCAAAGATATTTGCCTATCTTGTTACTGAATCCTTATAACTCAAAATGATACCTGGTACATGATAAATTTCCAGCATTTGTTTATTGAATAAAAGAAGAAATAATCAAGGATAAATGTTGATATCAGGGTTTATATGCATGACTAAATGATATAATTGAATTACATTTGCACATATGTTTATTATATTACAATATGTATATAGTTCCCTTCCCAATAATTTTCAATAAATCCTGTCTTATTTACAAATATGAGGTTAATTTAAAGATACAGAAATAAATTCTGATATCTATTACTGAATTATTGAATTTGTTTGATTATAACAATCAAGACTCTGGTTAAATAGTGCAAGGACTGTTTTTACATCAAAGTATTAACCTAGGCATAAGGATTGTCTTTTCTGTCTGCTTCTTCTACATGCTACACCAAAACAAAAAGCAAAGGAAATAATCAACAAATCTAAAAGGCAATCTACAGAATGGTAGAAGACATTTGCAAATGGCATATCCACTAAAGGGTTAGTATCCAAAATACATAAAGAACTGAAACAATTCAACACCCAAAAAACAAATAAACCACTTAAAAATGGGCAAAAGACATGAATAGACATTTCTCCAAAGATATACAGATGTCCAACAGACACATGAAAAGATGCTCAACATAGCTCATCATCAGGGAAATACAAACCAAAGCTACAACGAGTTATCACCTCATACTTCTCAGAATGGTAAAACACACACACACACACACACACACACACACACACACAAGAAACAAGTATTGGCGGGGGTATCTGGGTGGCTCCGTTGGTTAATCGGGTCCAGCTTCAGCTTAGGTCATGATCTTGTGGTTTGTGAGTTCAAGACCTGCATTGGACACTGTGCTGACAGCTCAGAGCCTGAAGCCTGCTTCGGATGATGTGTTTCCCTACTCTCTGCCTCTCCCCAGCTTGCACTGTCTCTCTCTCTCTCTCTCAAAAATACATAAACATTTTAAAAAAGAGAGAAAGAAACAAGTATTGGTGAGGAAGTGGAGAAAAAGAAATCCTCATGCACTGTTGGTGGGAATGCAAATTAGTGCAGCCACTGCTGAAAACAATATGGAGTCTCCTCAAAAAGTAAAATAGAACTATCCTACAAGGCAGTAATCACACTACTGGGTATTTACCCTCAAAGTGTAAAAACACTAATTCAAAGGGATATATTCACCCCTATGCTTATTGCAGTATTATTTACAAGACACAAATTATGGAAGCAGCCCAAGTGTCCATTGATAGATGAATGAGTAAAGAAGATGTGGCATATATATATATATATAATAGATTTTTATATTTATATATATAAATGAATGAAATTTATATATAAATATATATTTATATATAAATATATAAAATGGATGTGGCATGCATATATATATATATATATCTATATATATATATACACACACACATAAATATATAATGGAATATTGTTCAGGCCTAAAAAAGAATGGAATCTTAGGGGCGCCTGGGTGGCTTAGTCGGTTAAGTGTCTGACTTTCGCTTAGGTCATGATCTCGCTGTTCGTGGGATAGAGCCCTGCGTCGGGCTCTGTGCTGACTGCCAGCTCAGAGCCTGGAGCCTGTTTCAGAGTCTGTGACTCCCTCTCTCTCTCTGACCCTCCCCTGCTCGCACTGTCTCTCTCTGTCTCTCCTAGAAATAAATAAAACATTTAAAAAAAAAAAAAAAAGAATGGAATCTTTCCATTTGCAATGACATGGGTGGAGCTAGAGAGTATAATGCTAAGTGAAATAAGCCAGTCAGAGAAAGATATATACCATATGATTTCACTCATGTGTGGAATTTAAGAAACAAAACAAATAAGCAAAGGAACAAGAAAAAAAAAAAGAGAGAGACCAACCAGGAAACAGATTCTTTTTTAAAAAAAAACTTTCTTTTGAGAGAGAGAGAGAGAGAGAGAGAGAGAGAGAGAGTGTGTGTGTGTGTGTGTGTGTGTGCTTGAGTGGGGGAAGGGCAGAAGGAGTGAGAATCCCAAGCAGGCTAGTGCAGAGCCTAATGCAGAGGACAATCCCATGACCCTGAGATCATGACCTGAGCTGAAGTCAAGAGCCAGATGCTCAACTGACTGAGCTGCCCAGGCACCCGGACAGACTCTTAACTATAGAGAAAAAAACTGATGGTTACCAGAGCAGAGGTGAGTGGGGAAATGGGTAAAATAGGTGATGGGTTTTAAAGAGTACCCTTATCATGATGAGCACTGAGTAATGCATAGAATTGTTGAATCACTATGTTGTATGCCTGAAACTAATATAACACTATATGTTAACAGCCTATTGGAATTAAAATAAAAAACTTAATAAAAAAAATAAAGTTAGTGGTCTGGCACACTTAGAAATATCCCATTCAGACAATTTACTCTAATCATGCAATAGGTATTCAATGTGTTTTTGTTGATTGATTCTAAATTGGAGTCAACTTATTTCAAATTATCTCTCTGCCTGGGGAGCTTCATGTGAGATTCAGTACTACAGATTTTTCAGTTTCCCTATTTAGTCACAGCATTGCCTGTGATTCCTATCATCTAATTAAGTACACTTGAGCCAGAACAAATGCACTCTTTGTTTTGAAAGCATAACCATGCTGCTTACCGAGCTCAAGGAATAAAGCCTCTTAAAATTGATGCCATTTTAGTTTGGAAGCTAATGACAACCAAAGAAAAATAACCCATTAAGTATATGTCACCATTTTTGCAATCTGCCTATCCTTTCTTAAAGATCAAAATCTACACTTTTGTTGTAAATTTTACTTTCACACCTTAATGTGGATTATTTCTGGCATTTGATTTTTTCCTTTACAAAAGTCTTGATATACAACCACGATAGCCCAATTAATGTTGGTTTAATTGGATTGTATGGATTGAGTTGAATTTTCTATATTATGTGTGTCTCACCAACACAGATGAACATATAGATAGAAGGCAGGAAATGGCTACATGCTTAGATACCTAACAGGCACACATAGAGTGGTGCTGTTGCATGGGTATGGTGGGAGAAACCCTTACCACAAAGAATCTGAGTTACTCTATAGTTTCTCTATATTTCCTAAGCCTTCACCAAGTGCATCTGGAAAATTGGCCATACGAGATAGCCAGAATGCTGCAGCCATTCTTACACCAAGAAAATTAAAGTTTAATTATAAGAAAATGATACAACATCAATTCCATTTCTCTTGAATATTTTCAAACAGGCTGCCATCCTTAATTCTATTGAGGTAATAAAAATGAAGGTAGGAAAGTACCTATATCTGGTCTAATAAGACTTCTCATGCCACCTTATAAACTGGGTTCTATGTCTTTATTTGCTATAGGATTAGATGCAAAGACTTGACTTCCTACAAGTTGACCGTTTTAGGGTCTTCTCATTGCTAGTGACTTAATATTGAGTCCCTTGGAAAAAGATCTTTCTAAGATATTCTACATACATTTTCTGACCTGAAAGAAGAATCTTCATCATTTCTTCTTAGCATCACCTTCAGTTTTTTTTCTCCCCTGCTTCCTCCAAATTCTTCCTGCCAATATTAAAAGACAAACAGAAATGCTATCTATGATGTTTACTCTTAAAGTATGGTTAGCATACCAAGTACAGGGCATAAATACAAAGTGTAAATAAATCAACACATTGGGCATAAAGAATTTACAACTATCATTGTGAATTGGCAACAACAATAACAACAAAAGCCACTTGGTAAGCTTTTCTTCTAAGGCAGCCATTGCTGACAGTGAGTTGAAACTTATATGGAACTTTAAATGGAATTTGGAACCTTAAAAATGTTATCCTCCAATTTGTGCTCATGTTTACTGAAAATTAATACTATGATTCAAAATTAATTTTTGACTACAACCAGTCAGCATAGTGTAGTAGCAAGAGGGTCTGAGCCACCTGCATTAAATAAAGGCTGTGCCTTCTCATGTATCTTGGAGTCTCGGTTTCCTCACATGGAAAATGAAAATGCTAAACCTACCTGGCAAGGTTATTATAAAAGTCAAAAAGATCATAGATGATATGTAATACATCTACTTAATATTACTAATTAAATTAAATTTAAAGTGAATGAAAATAAATACTCATATTGTTAAATTGAGTAAATATAGGTAATTCATTTATAGAACTTATGCTTCCCACTCGGATCTCATGTAAGGGGCCCCAAAGATCATCCTTCTGGAGAGCATGTTGTCTTTATACTGTTTCTTCTCACATGCTCTTCCTCTATTACCATGAGTGGTCATTAGGACAGCCATTATCCATATTTTCTATTGCTAGTCCTTCTAGTTTTCACCACAGACAGTTTACAACAGGGAGGCTTTCAGGACAACATAGAGAACATTCGTTGTAGGTTTGTTATGTACCAGACACCATTATCAGTGCTTATTGTTTATATGGCATAGATACACTTATAAGTATAGATTATTTTATAGCACAGGTATATTTATAGACAAAGGTGTGTTAAGGATAATGCTAAAAATTCTTTAATGGCCATAGACTAGGGAAAAATTATCTCAGAGTTACACCTGAAGAGCTGGGAGATGAATTGATGGGGAGAGATGGAATAGTTCCCCCTGGCCAAAGAATGTAAGCTGGGCAACTTACAGATTTATTCACCAGATCTTGTGCCTGTGTGCATAGATAACTGGATCCATGAATAGTGCCTTGCCTAGCATGTGCTGTAAAGAACTCCGTGAATATTTATAAAGTAAAAAGAGAAGTAGAGACTGATCATTAGATTCTGAAGTAAAGTTTATAGACTTGCCCTAAAATAGGATTTGTGTATAAACAGCAAGCAGAAATTAATGCTTTTCTGCAGGGATTCAAATGTTAGTGACACTAGAGCCCACTCACACTGTCTGATCTTCTGCTTGGACTTAGTCTGGGACAGGAATTGCACACAGTGGGTGTTGAATGAAAGTTCTCGGCTTTTGCGTAATTTTAGAAGGAAACAGAGAACAGCAAGGTGCAAAGATAAAATGTTTTTATTCAAGTTTTCCTGAGGGCTCATTGAAAGGTCACATTCATTTGGAAGTAGTACAAGTTTCTGGAGACAACAGCTCATGTAACCATTAGGAAAAACCAACAAGAAAAAATATATTAAGGAGAAGAACAAGTCTTGCCCATAGCAGTCCTTTCAAAATCTAATGACAAATGTCAGAGTGCCTTTGGACTTGTAAAATGTGCCACATTTCAGAATGCTAGAAAACAGGTCTACAGTTGTAAAGTTAGTCCCAGAAGGAGGCTCTCAGTCATTTACATGCAAAGTCTGAGAATTTTCATCCATAACATACACATAGGCTTTCCCAATCACTGGGGAGTGCAGATTTTCTACTGAATTACCCAAACACACTTTTATATGCCCCAAATCACTGAAATCCTCTACAAAGAAAGGTATGAATACAGGGTACAATTGTGAGCCTGTGTTCACAAAGTGAGCCCAAGTGGTTTTGACTGGCGAGCATTAAAAAGCATGACCATTTCAGCCCTGCAAGCCATGATGTTCCTGGTGCTTGTGATTCATCTCTAAACCAAGGCAAAAATGGAAAAGGGACTTTTTTCTGAAGAAGCATTGTTGCCATAATAGGAACAGCCCTACACATCAGGTATAAATTCCCATAGTGGTTCTTGTTAAGGGATTGCCCACGCTGCCTCATTACCTTAACATTAAAAAAATCACATTAAGGACACATGATGGGGATTTTCTGTACCTCTATAAAAAGAGAACAACACCCACATCACCTTCCTTCTTTGGCCTTGATCATCACTTGCCATGGAAGGGGACCCTCCACTGGTGTGAACAGCCCTCTACATGTGAGGAATCCCTGAAGGATCCGAAAGGCAGTGATATTTAGTTATGCCCTGGTCCCTTGTCCTTAAAGCTCAGTTCCCTGGCTGTGGTTTCAGGCCCCATAGATTCAACTTAAAATGTGCAGACTTCTGATGAGATGTTAAAACCCCTTCTGTCAAAATCTGTGACATTTAAAGATCCCCTCCTAAAATGTGAAAATCTAAGAACCCCAGCAGAGATATAGGAGTCTTTTGCCTGTCCTTCAATCATGACTTTTAAAATCTAGAAGGAATTGTCCCCAAATGCTCTAGTGTTAGCAAGGTTCTTCCCAGTTCCTGAGTGGATGGATGCAAACACACATACACATAGGAAGCAGTAGTTGGAGTGAAATAAATAGTTTTTTTTCCCTAAATACTATATGGCATTTTAAAGCGTTTACTCCCTTGCTAAAACAAGCTAATTAAAAAAAAACCTCAGATTGTCATTTGCTTTAAAAACAGTTTTCAAAAAGGTACTCAATGCCATGAAAAGCAGAATCACTTAATTGGAAGAAGTAGGAAAAACATGTAGATTGAATAAGTAATTTGGCTACTGCATATACTATATACACACACATACACACAAGCATGTTCATAAAATAAAAAATACTCATAGAATTAGACTCCTCATTCTATGTCTGGTCACATAGTCATAGGTTATATTTATAATGACATTCTTTCACTTATACATTTCATACTGTTTTTGCCTTCAGCAAGCATCTTGGCTGGCTGTGGTTCTTTGTCTGGTGGGGAGACCCAGATCTTCATTTCTTTTTTTTTTAATTGTTTAATGTTTTATTTATTTCTTAGAGACAGCATGAGCAGGGGAGGGTCAGAGAGAGAGGGAGACACAGAATCTGAAACAGGCTCCAGGCTCTGAGCTGTCAGCACAGAGCCTGACATGGGGCTCGAACCCACGAACCGTGAGATCATGACCTGAGTGAAGTCGGATGCTTAACCAACTGAGCCACCCAGGTGCCCCCCAGACCTTCATTTCTAAAGAATCTGGGTCATTAACAGTTCTGCCTGGATTATATATTATGGCTACAGGAGATCATGGTTTGTTTGTTTGTTTTTCCAGGACATACACAGAAACTTTCAGATCATGTATGTAGAATCTGAAATGGGAATATAAAACTCTAAGCTCATCATTTTCTTTATCCAGTGCCATTGGGAGTAAGCAATCAATCTCAGGACACTTCTTAGTTTGCTAAAATGCTCTCTAACATGTCAAATAGATGATCACCCCACACTTTGCCCTACAGAGGGATTTGATTAGAAGTATTCGACAGTAATATTTTTATATTTCTATTGCCACATCATGGCATGGGCTACCAGTGACCATTTTACCACTGTAAATAGAATTATTAGTACCATTAAATCTAAATCTAATTAGAGAACCAATTTCAGAAAACTCAGAGCCACTTCAGAAAACTCATCCTTAAGATTCTCTTCCTCAGGAATCAATCTTAATATCAAAACCTTTATCAGTCAGGTTCTACAGAGAAGAAACAGATCCAGTAGGAGATGATAGATAGATAGATAGATAGATAGATAGATAGATAGATAGATAGACAGATAGACAGACAGACAATATATTCCTCCCTCACTTTATTACAGAGAAGAGGAAACAATAAAATAGTATAAGGACAAGTGCTCCAAGAGTTTGGAACTTTCCCACAGGTAAACAAGTAAATTCTTTCAGAGAAGATCCAGCTAAATATTGGTAATTGAGTGAACATTCTAAAATATCAATAATACTCGAGCACCAAAGGGAAACAAAAAGAAGATAATCAAATATTTTGTTTGTTTTGTCTTGTGTTTCTTCTATATACCAGGGAGGACTTGATGAGTGACCATAAAGAGTCAAGATACCTACACATATCTCTCTAGAAAAACTGGTAGGAGCACCTAGGTGGCTCAGTGGGTTAAGCATCCGACTTCAGTTCAGGTCATCACCTCACAGTTCATGAGTTTTAGCCCTGTATCAGGCTCTGTGTTGCACAGAGCCTGCTTGGGATCCTCTGTCTTCCTCTCTCTCAGCCCCTTCCTCCCAACCCCACCCCGTCTCTCTTTCTCAAAAATAAATAAACATTAAAAAAGAAAAAAGAAAGAAAAACTAGAAGAAGAAAGTAAAATTTCTCCTGAGAATAAAAAAAATCTATAAGAAATTAAATATTAATAACACTTGCTTTTACCATTAATTAGCATTTTTGAGTATTATATTCTTGACACTGTGCTAAGGATGAAATGTTAAGATTATCTTATTTCTTCCCAATAGTCACTTCAAGTGTTAGGCTTTTAAAGGGCACTCAGGCTTGCTGAATTCAAAGGTTGAGCTTATTCCTCCATAAAAGTACCATATTGAATCAGTTTAATGGGAACTTGCATTTTAAACTATGTATTGCTAGCTACATTTTTTTTTAATTTTTGAATTTTTTTAATTAAAAAAATTTTTATTGCTAGCTACATTTTCAAAATCTATAACCTACATTGAAAAACACACAACACAGCATATACAGTTATTTGGATAGAGTAATATTTTAGGCAATTTAAATGATTTAAACTTTAACAATCCTTCTTTAACCAACTTACCTAATTTTACCAAACCCTTCTAACCTGTGTTATTTTCTTCCTCGTATTTATCTCCAGGCCCGGCTTTGTAGACCTGCAATCTTTGCAGTCACATAGGACCCTATGATTAAACTGTTGTCTCACTTTGTTTATCTTAAGCTGTTTCTATCTTGAAATTCTTTTTAATATTTGAAGAAGGGCCTTCCACTTTTATTTTTCACTGGGTACCACAAATTATGCATTGGATCCTGTCTGTCTCCACCTAAAATTACCCTGTTTACTCTACTATCTATTTATATTTTGTCTTTCCTACTAGAATATAATCTCTATGAGAATAAAGACCTTGCCTATCTTGTATCGCAAAGTAAATAGTAAGTGCTAAAGAAAAAAATGTTTCTTGAATTTTATACCTGACTTCACTTATTTATATCCAAATAAAGAAATTTCTTGAGAATAAGCAGTCAAACCCAAGGAATCAATATGCGTCTAGTGTTACTCATATTTAAGAGGAGTACCAAGGAGGACATAAACATTCTTGCTCAGGCTGACCTTCCATTTCCAAACTTATTAAGTAATGGTAAATGTCACAGTGTGTCTTGAGAGAAAAGGGCCAAATTTCCTCATTTAACATCAGTATGTGAATTACAATTTCTTGATGACTAAATCCCACTTGGAAGTTTATGAACAAGTGGCTGTTATTCTGCTGACCTTTTCCCGTCCTCTTTCAGATTCATCTTGTCACTTTATTCCCTATTTTAACAAATAAGAACAGGAAAGAGAAAAGAAAAATTGAGAAATTAAGCAACATAAAATAAATCATATCTGTTACTACTCTTAAAATCGTGACTGTGATACTCGACAACAACCACCAGCACCATTTTGCATTATTTATTAAATGTGTGTTTAGACCCTTCCTCGTTGGAAAAAAAAAAAAAAGCTTTATATATGAGTAATTTTAGAAGTTAAGATAATTCTCTGGGGCACCTAGGTGGCTCAGTCTGTTAGGCGTCCAACTCAGTTTTGGCTCAGATCATGATCTTGTGATTCCGTGTGTTAGAGCCCTTCATTGGGCTCTGCACCGGCAACACATGGCTTGCTTGGGATCCTTTCTCTCTCTCTCTCTCTCTCTCTCTCTCTCTCTCTCTCTCTCTCCAAATTTCCCCTACTCATGCTGTCTTTGTGTCTCTCAAAATAAATAGATAAACTTCAAAAACATTTTATAAAAAATTTAAAAAAGAAGTTAAGATAATTCTCTGTAACATAATTTTTATTGGAAGATATTCTTTTATGATGTGTCTAGATGTGGATCTCTGAGTTTATCCTACTGTGAGTTCATGATCTTCTTGAATGTGTAGATTAATGTTTTTAATTCTTATTGAAATATTCTTCTGCCCCTTTCTCTTTCTCCTCTTCTGAGTTTCCCATGAACATGATTATGTGTTTCATGATGCCCCAACAATCTCTGAGGCTGTAATTTTCCTCCACCTCCACCCCTTTTTCTTTCCATTTGTCTAAATGGATAATCTCAATTGGCCTATTTTCTAGTTCACTGATTCTTTGCCTGCCAAAATTTGTTGAGCTCCTCTAGTGAACTCATTTTAGTCACTGTAATTTTCAGCTTCAGAATTTCTTTTTTTTTTTTTTACAAATAGTTTATTGTCAAATTAGTTTCCACATAACACTCAGTGCTCATCCCCACAAGTGTCCTCCTCCATGCCCATCCCCCCCCCCCCCCCCCCCCATCAGTCCTGTTTTTGTCAGCATTCAAGTCTTTCATGGTTTGCCTCTCTCCCTTTCCCCCACCATTTCCGCCCTTCTTCTCCCCCTTGTTCCTCCGTCAAGTTCCTCCTAATCTTCCTATACGTGCAAACATATGATATTTGTCCTTCTCTGCCTCAGCTTCAGAATTTCTATTTGATTGTTTTCTATAACACAAATTTTTATTGATATTCTTTATTAAATAAGAAGTCGCTCCCCTATTTTCATTTAGCTCTTAAGACATGGTTTCATTTTGTTCTTTGAACATATTTTAAATAACTAATTTAAAGTCTTTGAGGGGCACTTGGGTGGCTCAGTCAGCTGGGTGTCTGACTTCAGCTCAGGACATGGGCTCATGGTTCATGGGTTTAAGCCCCACATCAAGCTCAGTGCTGACAGCTCAGAACCTAGATCCTACTTTGAATTTTGTATCTCCCCCTCACTCTCTGCCCCTCCCCTGCTTGTGCTCTGTGTCTCTCTCTCAAAAATAAACATTTAAAAATTAAAAATGATACATAAAGTAAAAATAAATAAACATTTAAAAAGTTTAAAAAAATAAAGTCTTTGTCTAGTAAGTCCAACATCCAGGCTTCACCAAGGACAGTTTCAATTGATTCCTTTATTCCTTGAGGATGGTGCATATTTTCTAATTTATTTATACATATCATAATATTTTTTGTTGTTGAAAACCAGACATTTCAAATAATGTAATGTGGTAACTGTAGAAATCAGATTATCCACTGTCCCCATAGTTTGTTCTTCTTTATTTAGCAAATTTTATGAACTAATTCTGTGATGTCTATATATTTATTTCATATATAGCCACTGGAATCTCTGCTTGGTTACTTTATTAGTCAGCTGATGATTTGACAGAGATTTCGTGGAACCAGGAAGTCTCCAAGTCTTTGCTAAAGAGCTTTGTGCATGTGTGGGAACACATCCTTGACACTCAGCTGGGCAGCTTTTATTTCCTATGTACACAGAGGTTGAAGGCCAGCCAGAGATGAGAGCCTAAGAGCATTCTTAGGCCTTTCCTGTACATGTTCAGGGCCCTAAGCATGTGGCTTTCTAGAGTCCTAAGAATATGTCAGAGCTTTTTAATTTCCCCAGGGACATCTTATTACTCAGCTTTTCTTTTTTGGTCAGTCTATTCTTTACCCCAATCATTACCCACCACCTCAAGTTAATTGTTAAAAAACTGTCTCTGGGTTATGTTTTGTTTTTCCATAAATACTGCCAGGGAGAGAGTTGTACACACAGGGTAAGCTTTAAGTCTGGTCAAATTGAGTCTTGTCAGTGGAGTATTCCAGGAAACCATCAGACAGATCAAATAATGATGGTTCTCTGGGAATGGATCTTTGAAGGAGGTTCAACCCCATTTACCCCTCACTAGCTAGCAGCAGTTGATTTTCATTATGATTGCAGATTGTTGGTTTTCAAGGCTACTTGGGGAGTTGGTAGGGTGAGGGGTGAGAATAGGGCAAATTAAATTGCCGCAAAGTTCACTTTTCTTGAGTAAACACTCCTCCAGATTGCTGTAGGTCTTTAATTTACAGAGTTCTGAAAATGTTGTTCCCTACAGTTTTTGCCAGTATTCTCTCGGTTGTATGGTGAAAAGAATTTTCTGAGGTTCTGACTCTGCAATTTTTGCTGACATTATTGTACCTCTCAAGAAAGATCTTTAAAAAAATGAGTACTTCTTATTTTTTGTCAACGCACTCAGTTGAGATTTCTGAATTACACTGTTTTAAGTTGACTGAAACTGTGTTTTTACCTGGCTAATATTCAGAAAACTGAATACAAAACTTCCCTCAAATTGTAGTATTAGCAGTTTAAGTGAATATAATTCATGTTTTCTTAAGTAAAGATTAAAAATAAGAATCCAATAAGTACAAAACATTATTATTCTGGGCCCATTCATTCTTTAAAATTGTAGTCCTCTTTAAACATGCTAACCAGAGTTTTAATATTCCATGAGATGACCTACATGATTTCTTACAGTCATTCTGGAGATTGAGATAGCAGCTATAATGCCCAGGGAAGCTGCTATTCTATTGTTTCTCAATCGAGGCAGAGACTGAAACTGATTGCTAATGAGTCTACCACATTCTATTCATTTAAGAGCAGGCATAAGGGAGATATGTCCTTGACCTCCCAGACAAAAATTGAAATATGCTCTGTAACATAGTTTAGTAGTCTTCAACACATGAGCAATGCATAATCCTGTGAGGCTAATAATATTCTAGGATGTCCCACTGTCTACACACATGCATAGCTTCCCCCTCCACCACCAATAACAGCAAACAACATCTGGCACTAGAATGCTATGTTTGTTACAACTGATACACTTACATCAGTACACTATTTTCAGCCAAGGTCCATTGTTTACATTTAGGTTCACTCCTGTTATACACTATATAGATTTAACATATGTATAGTGACAAATATTCACTGTGGTAGTATCACACAGAATAGTTTCTCTGCCTTAAATATCCTCTATTCTCTGCCTATTAATCCTTCTCTCCTACCTCACCACTAGCTGTTACTAATCATTCAACTCCCTCTATACTTTGCCTTATACAAATTGTTAGGTAGTTAGAGTTATATAGTTTGGAGCCTTTTCAGATTGGCGTCTTTCACTTAATATGCATTTAAGATTTCTCTGTGTTTTTTCATGTCTTGATAGCTCATTCCTTTTTGGTATTGAAAAGTATTCCATTCTCTGACTGCTCCATGGTTTATCCACTCATCTCCTCTAAGACATCTTGGTTGCGTCCAAGCTTGGAAATTATGAATAAGGCTGCTATAAATATCCATATGCAGAGTTTGTGTGGACTTAGGCTTCTAGTTCATATGGATAAATACCAAGGAGCATGATTGTTGAATTATATAGTAAGATTTCTTTTAGTTTTAAAAGACACTGCCACACTTCATCTAAAAGGGCTGTACCATTTCGCATTACCACCAGCAGTGAATGAGGGTCCCTGTTGGTCCACAGCCTTGACAGAATTTGGTGTTATCATTGTTCTTGATTTTGGCCATTACAGTAATTGTATAGTGGTATCGGATTGTTTTAGTTTTCAGTTCCCCAATGACATATCCTCATATATGTATCTATCATCTTCTTTAATGAAGTGTTTGTTTGAGTCTTTTGCCAACTTAAATCAAGTTGTTTATTTTCTTATTTTGACTTTTAAAAGGTTTTTTTTCTTTTGTATTTTGGACAAGTCATTTTTTAACTGTGTCTTTTGTAAATATTTTTTCTTTGCAAATATTTATGCTTTGTCTCTTCATTCTTTTAACTGTCTCTTTCTTTACCAGAGCAGAAGACTATGTATATATATATGTGTATATATATATATGTGTATATATATATATATGTATATATATATACACACACACACATATACATATATATATACACATCTATATACACACATATATGTATACACACATATAGATACATACATACATATATATGTATATATAAAGAGTTTATATATATAGAAATTTATATATATGAACATATATACATACATGTTTATATAGAGAGAGTTGATATATATATAAAAGTATATATATACTACTAATATGCTACTATTATTTGGAACAAACTCTTAATGATTAAGAATAAGAAAAATAAATGCTTTATTTCACCTTCACTTATTTATCTTCTGATGCTTTCATTATAAGTAGATTCCTATTCCTAACCTAATAATTTTCTTTCTCTCTGAAGAACTTTGAACATTGCTTGCAAGGCAAATTTGTTGGCAACAAATTCCAACAATTTTTGTTTCTCTGGGAAAGGCTTTATTTCTTCTTCACTTTTGAAGAATAATTTCATAAGGAACACAATTCTAGGTTGGTAATTTTTTTTTCTGTCAACACTAAAGATTTCACTCCACTCTCTTCTTGCTTGCCTGGTTTTTGAGAAAACAACTATAATTCTTTGCTCCTCTATAGGTAAGGTGTTTTTTCCTCTTAACTTTCTCAAGAACTTTTTCTTTACCTTTGAGTTTTTTGAAGTTTGAATATGACATGTCTAGATTTAGTTTTTATTGGAATTTTTCCTGCTTCATGTTCTTTGATCTTCCTGGATCTGTGGTCTGGCATCTGACATTAATTTTAGGAAATTCTTAATCACTACCACTTCAAATATTTGCTTTTATTCATCTCTCTCTTCTTATTTTTCTAGTATTTTTTAAAATTTAATTAATTAATTTCAGGAAGAGAGAGTGCAAGAGTGAGAGCAGGGGAGGGGCAGACAGAGAGGAAAAGAAATAGAATCCCAGGCAGACTCCTCACTGTCAGTGCAGAGCACGAAGCGAGGGCTCATGGAACTGTGAGATCATGACCTGAGCTGAAATCAAGAGTCAGACACTTAACTGATTGAGCTACCCATGCACACCTCTAGTATTTTATTTATGCATATTTTACACCTTGTGTAGTTGTCCCACAATTCTTGTATATTTTGTTCTGTTTACTTGGTTTTGTCTCTTTTTCTTTTTTGCTTTTTAATCTTTGAAGTTTCTATTGTCATCCTCAACCTCAGAGATTCTTTCCTCAACTGTTTTCTGTCTATTAATGTGCCCATCAGAGGCATCCTTCATTTCTATCACATCATTTTTTATCTCTAGCATTTCTTTTTGATTCTTCCTTAGAATTTCCATATCTCTGCTTAAACATCCACCTAATCTTGTGTATTGTCTACTTTATTTATTAAAGACCTTAGAATATTAATTATAGTTATTTTTTCATTACTGGTATCTTCATTCCAGCGTTTCTGCCATATATGACTACTTCTCATGCTTGTTCAGTCTCTTCAAACTGTGTTTTTTGCTTTTTTTAGTATACCTTGTATTTTGTTGAAAGGCAGCCATGACACACTAGATAAGAGGAACTATGGTAAATGTGACTTTAGTAATATAATGGTGAGACATGGGGTAGGGAAAGTGTTTGGCAGCCCTATGATTAGGTCTCAGTCTTCTGGTAAGCATGTGCTCCTAGACTGCGAGCTTGGCTGGTGCTTTTCAGTTCACTCTCTTCTCAGATGGAATAGAATAACCAAGGTGATCTAGAATAGTGTATTTCCTTTCCCTCATGGAAAAGGGAAGAGCCAGGTGGACTTAGGTATTTTCTTTTCCTAAGTACGTTAGACTCTAAGAAAACCTCAGCATGTTAACCTCTGGTAAAATACTTTCTCCTGAGGCCAGGCCTTTTAAAAAGAACAGAATGCTTTGGAACATTTCAGAATGGTTTGGTTTTCCTTCCCCTGATAGAAGTTCAAGGATATATTCTTCTTTATTCACTGTGAGGACTTGGCAGAACTCCTGGAGGTAAACTTCACAAAAAGTGTGCCCCCCATAACTGGGTACCCTTGGGGTTTTTAACCATAACATGTACCTACACTGAGCCTCTAGCAATTCAACTACAGTTCAGGTTTTCCTATCCCAACACTGGTTCCTGTGGATGTTTCTGCTCCTAGGTTTCTGCTTTGGTAAGTTGTGATTTTCTGTGTCTGTCTCCCTCTCTGTCCTTTGAATATGGGGAGAAGCAGTTAGACCTATGGCCCCATTTCTCTGTTGGATCTAAAAATAGTTGTTTTTTTCAGTTTGTTTTGCTTTTTACTTCTTGCGAGGATAAAGTGGCAACTTCTAATGTCTGACATGCCAAACTGGAAACTGAAAGTCCCTCCCCAATAGTTTTAATAGGACAAATTTTCAGCTTCTAAATTTCCCCTTGTGTTTTTATCTTGCATCCCTAGGCAGTGAAGTATTTCCGTTTCTATCCAATGCTCCCTTTCATAACCACTCTCTTTCCATTATATAAAGGAATAGTATGCCTCTTAAGTCAGTCTATATTTTATTATGACTACTTGAGAGTATAGTAGTCTCTGAAGGCCACATGAATAAATAATTAAAATTATTGGCGGCAAACATCTTTTAGCCAAGGCGCCATAATGCTTCATGTCCTTTTCAATCTTATACATATTTATGTTTAGGGTGCAAGTATGTTATTAAAAACTGTGTATTATGGTCCATGTTAGGATATTATAAATTAAGGCAAAGTATAGACTGGGAAACTTGAGTAATTTTGATTCTACAACCTTGAATTATAACTAAAGAATTAAGGGAGGAAGAACATGCAAAGCAAAGAGAATATACATATAAAATATCAAAAGAAGTGCAATACCAATTTGCTCCCTACTCTGCAATTGTTCCACTCAGGAAATAAGGAAGAGCTTGGTGAGTGCTCAAATACATCCTTGTTTTGCTGTGTCTGAAGCTCCAAAGAGTACTTAACATGCATGTTTATGTAGAAACATATTATTTAGAAATTATTGGCAAAGATATATTTAAATTTGTGATTACTTCAAATTCTGGAAAATGCTTGCATATATCATGTTAAACAGCATACCTCCAAGTAAAAGAGTATAATGTCCCTAAATAGTCATTGACAACTTTTAATAACATTTTTAGTTTACTTTCTTTTAAAAAAAAATTAATGTTTATTTATTTTTGAGAGAGAGCAAGACAGAGCATGAGCTGGGGAGGGGAAGAGAGAGAGGGAGACACAGAATCCAAAGTAGGCTCCAGTCTCTGAGCTGTCAGCACAGAGCCCAATGTGGGCACATGGGCTCGAACTTATGAATGGCAAGATCATTACCTGAGCTAGAGTCCGACATTCAACGGACTGAGACACTGAGACACCCCTAGGTTTACTTCAAGAAATCTAAAGATGATAGTACATTGCACTCCAGGCCTATTTCAAGAAATTAGAAAAAGCACAAATACAAAATCTAATAGCGCACCTAAAGGAACTAGAGGGAGAGCAACAAGAGCACCCCAAACTCAGTAGAAGAAGAGAAATAATAAAAATCAGGGCAGAAATAAACAATATAGAATGCAAAAAAAAAAAAAAAAACCAGAAACACACAAAAAAAAAACCCAGTAGAACAGATCAATGAATCTA